>NW_007233385.1:347103-573654 GCF_000164805.1 Carlito syrichta | reverse complement strand
GTAGTGGGAATTACAGGCATGCACTACCACGCCCGGCTGATTTTTTTATTTATTGTAGAGATGAGGTCTCGCTGCCCAGGCGGGTCTCAAACCCACGGGCTCAGGCAATCCACTCACCTCAGCCTCCCAAAGGCGCGGGATTACAGACTGAGCCACCGAGCCCGGCTCAAGTCCTATTTTTATGCTTTTCTAGAGTTGGTCTAGAGTAGACTTCCTGCAAGGATAGTTTAATCTCCCAATTAAAGCATGACTTCTTTGGAGTATTCACTGAATACCTGGGGTAGAGGGGTCAAGAGGACTCTTTATTCTGGCTGGTTGGCTCACAAATGTCTCCTTACTTTGAGTTTTGGGAATTATTTGGGTACAACTGCCCAGTCTTCTTGTGTCTGAATTACATGGACATGGACTAGTATTCTAAAAAGGCTCAAGGATACCCCTACACTAATTTCTGGAGTTTATTGAGTAGTTCCTTCCTTTCCAGAATTCTGACTCACAACTTCCAGTTACCTCAGTCCACCGAAATGCTGACCTCCATCTTCTCAATTCATCAAAGCTGCCAAGTTGTTTGGGCCCTACCTTCCTGTGCCTGAGATTTGAAATTTGCCTAAAGGCAGATTTGAAGTGATCATAGGGCTCACCTAGTATGTTTCTCTTCTCTTGGGGATCATATTCCTGGATAGTCTAATGTCTGACAATAGTTATTTTCTTATATTTTGTCTAGTTTGCTAGTTATTATTTACAGTTAAGTAATAACTAAAGGTTATGTCTGGTCCCTGTAACTCCATCATAGCTAGAAATAGAAAGCTCATATGTTTTGCTAGTAGTATTTTTATTATCATTTTGTAAGTAATTTTGTATTTCCATCATTATTTTTTCCTTTGGCATATTAGTGATTTAAAAGTTTATTTCTTAAATTCCTAAACATGAGTTTTAAATCATATTTTATTAAATTTTATTTATTCATTTATTTTTTGAGTTGAATTCTCACTCCGTCACCCAGACTGGAGTGCAGTGGCTTCTCCTGGCCACTGCAGCCTCGACCTACTGGGCTCCGGTGATCCTTCCGCCTCAGCCTTCCGAGTAGCCGGAACTACAGGCGCACGCTACCACACCTGGCTAATTTTTTGATTTATTGTAGAGATGAGGTCTTGCCTGCCCAGGCGGGTCTTGAACCTGCGGGCTCAGGCAATCCATTCACCTCAGCCTCCCAAAGGCATGGGATTGCAGGCTGAGCCGCTGAGCCCGGTTAAATTTTAATTTAATTGTATTCAAATGACATGATCCATTTGATACAGAGTCTGAAAATTATTGAGAGTGACTCTATGGCCTAGTACATGGTAAAATAATATAAATGTTCCATATATGTTGGGAAGAATGTATTTCTCTAATTTTCTGGAAGAGTCCTTATATGTTCATTAGTTCATGATTATTGTGTCACTCATGATTTATATTCCTATTAATTACATGTTTACCTGATTTATCAATTAATGAGAGGTGAGTTAAAATACCTGCCATGATAAATATGATGAATTCCTCCATGTTACATGACTCTTAACCTTGGTTTTACGTTGTCGTCATTTTGTTTCTCTGGGACCATTTTGGGTAACTTTTTCTGATATATTTTCCAGTTCATTAATTCTATGTTTAGCTCCATTTAGTTTGCTGATTAACATTTCTGCTAAGTTTTAAAATTTATGTAATTACGTTATTATTTCTAAAAGTTCTGTGTGGTTGTTTCCCATATTTTACTCCATTATTTTTCATTTCTGCTTATTTTTTAGAAGATTTAAACATATTTATTTTATGATCTGTATCTGACAATTTCAATATCTGAAGTCCTTTAGGATATTTCTTTTCTTTTCCTCTCCTCTCCTCTTCTCTCCTCTTTTCCCTCTCCCTGTCTCTCCCTCTGTTTCCCTCTCCCTCCCTCCCCTCCCTCCCCCACCTTTGGTGAGTTGCTTCTCCATATGTTTGACAATATTTCTTTTTGAGCTCATATTTAACAGATTTTCATCTGTCAGGATATGAGGAAAGGAAGCATTTCCCCAGGAGGATTTGTATTTGCTTTTGTTAAATACTTTGGATGCTAGCATCTGAAAACTACTCTGAGCTAATTTCTTAAACTTAGATTTCACACATATTGCAGGTATTGTGAATTTGAAACCCAAACTGTTTGAGGGCAGGCCTGAGGCCTCAAATTCTCAGAAACACTTGCTTTTTCTTCACTTAGAGCTCAGTGTTATTCAGACTAATTCCCCTGTGTCTCTTTTCCCCAGCCTTCAATTTCATTGAGGTTGTACCTTGAAGGATTCCATTTTTGTGGTGATTTGGTTCTAATCCTGACTTTGTGTGTGCTTGAGGCCCTGTCTCCTATCCCCCCCACAGCGGGTGAAACCCAATTCTCTGAATTCCTGGTATCAGCAAATGTCTGTAGCTTCCTTTCTGGCTTGTCACTTTAATTTCACTCCTCCTTCCTTTTTTTGTTTCTTCTAAGGAGTTCTCCTATTTTCTTCTGATGTTTATGATTTATCCTTTTTAGGTGCTTTATGATGCGAGGTATCTCATCCACCAGATTGCCAGAATTGAAAGTCTCCCATTCAAACTTTTTTCTCTTGACAGCTATTAATTTTAATGAGCAAACTGACTTTTGTTTTCAAACATACCAGTGTTTGTCAACCAAATGAGGAATTTGTCTTCATTTTACCTCAACCATTTGGTAGCAACTTTAAAAATAATTCTATTTAGAGTAAGTATGAACACAGTGTAGAAGAATCAAAAAATCTCCAAAACGGATTTAGAAAATCAGCAGTTTTTGCTCCCTATCCCCAATTTTTAAAAACTCTCTTAGCTGTTTTTTAAATTTAACTCTAGATTGGTAAATGATGTATTCATTCTGTTAATTCTTGCCTAGTTTAGAAATTGTCTAAGTAGGATTATAAAGTGTTTACCTTTTCGCGTTTGGTATACTTTTTTTCAATGTCATGTTTGCGAAATTAATCAATTTATCATCTCTTCCTCCTGAAATGTCACTAAAATAAAAGTAAACTAAAAAACGACCTAACAAAAGAACAGGAAGGAATGCACAGCAACCACATTTTTTGGACACTGAAAAACAAAACCCTTGTGGTAACCGATTTAACATTCATGAGAGCAGAATTCTGGGCCCCTGCCAAGGCAACCTTTATGATTTCCTGAAGGTCTGCCCCAGGCAACCATGGCTCCCTCAGGGATACTGGGGTATGAACCAAACATGGAATGATGTGATGTCCCCACCCCCATGTTTTTAAAGTTGTGTATTTCCTTGTGAGTCCTGCTTTAGCTGTGTTCTACAAATTTTTCTCATAATTTTGATATGTATCTTCATTATTACTTGGTTAAAAATATTTTCTAATATTCAGTGTGGTTTTTTCTTTGACCCAAGTGTTATTTAGAATTGCATTGCTTAATGCCCAAGCCATTGGGGGATTTTGTAAGAATTTATTGGAGATATTGATGTATAGCTTAATTCTATTGTGGTCAGAAAACATATGCCTATGAATTTAATTTAAAATGGATATTTATTGAAGCTTGCTTTATGACCAGCATATGGCAAATTTTAGCAAATGTTCTATGTGCACTTAAAGAATGTGTATGGGATATATTTTTTCATTCTAAGTAGCTGATAGAACAAACACATAAAAAATTTTCATCTTCTTATTTTCAACTTGTCTGTGTCTTTGTATGTAAAATGTCTCTTATAAACAGAAGATAATTTTTAAAATCTGGTCTTGTTAATGTTTAACTTGAAGTATTAATTTCATACTAACTGAGGTGGGCTTTTATGTACAGTCTTGTCTTTATTTTTCATTTGACTTATCTTTTCATAGTCTGCTTATTCTCCTTTGATGCCTTCTATTGGATTAATAAAAAATATTAAAAATTTTTCCTATTTTTCTTTGTAATAACTTGCTAGTTAAATATTATTTTTCTACTTTCTAAATGATTACCCTAGCAATAGCAACGAATCCTTCACAATCTAATATAAGTGATTACTTTGACCACTTACGTAATAATGTTGACAACTTACAGCCTCATCTTTTGGTTTCCATAATTTCTGTTGAGAAGTCAGTTGTCAGATTTATTTTTGCTCCTTTAAAGGTTATGTGCCTTTTTTTCTGGCTGATTTTGCAATTTTTTTCTCTTCGTCTTTTGAACTCAGAAGTCTTACTACAATGTATCTGTGTGTGGTTTTCTTGGGTTTGTCTGGCTTTGTATTTGCAGAACTTCTTGAATCCATGGGTTGCTATGCTTCAACAACTTTAGACAATTCATGGTCATTATTTTTTTAAATATAACTTCTCCTCTGTCTTAGGCCATTCAGGCACTGTGACAAAAAACATAAACTGGGTGGTTTATAAAAAACAGAAATTTATTTTTCACAGTTCTGGAGGCTGGGAGGTCTAAGAGCAAAGCAGGCTTGGTGAGGACCTGCCTCTGGCTCATGGAGGGCACATTCTTGCAGTGTCCTCACATGGTGAAAAGGGTGAGAGGTCTTTCTAGGGTAACTTTTATAAAGGAACTGATTCCATTTGTGAAGCTCCACCCAATAACTTAATTACCTCCCAAAGCCCCTGCCTCCTAATACTATCACTTTGGGAATTAGAATTTCAACATATGAGTTTGGATGGGGAAGACACAGATATTTAGACCACAACATCCTCCATTCTGTTTCATTAGCTTTCAGTTACATGCATTTTAGAGCATTTCACTATGTCCTATGTTTTTCTGACTCTCACATCTATATATTCCATTCTTTTTATCTCGGTTTAAAAATGTTTGTATTTCTATTTCCTGTCTTTCAGATTACTAACACTATCTTTAGCTGTGTCTAATCTCTTGAATTCGTAATTTCAGTTGTGTTTTTCAGGTCTAGAATTTCCATTTGATTCTTTTTTATGGTTTCCAATCCTTTGACAAAATTTCTCCATTTATTTTCTTTGTCTTTTTCTTTCTTATTTTGAAGATATTAGTCATGGTTGTTTTCAAGTCCTTGTTCAATAACTCCTAGGTCTGGATCATGTGTAGATTGCTTTTTTCCCCTCATGGATCTTTTATATTTCCTCTTTTTTTTTTGAGTCAGAGTCTCACTCTGTCACCCAGACTGGAGTGCAGTGGCATGCTCTCGGCCACCGCAGCCTCGACCTGCTGGGCTCCGGCGATCCTTCTGCCTCAGCCTTCCAAGGAGCTGGAACTACAGGCATGTGCTACCATGCCCAGCTAATTTTTGATTTTATTGTAGAGATGAGGTCTCGCCAAGTTGCCCAGGTGGGTCTCGAACCCGCAGGCTCAGGCAATTCACTCATCTTGGCCTCCCAAAGTGTTGGGATTGTAGACTGAGCCACTGAGCCCGGCCCCTATTTGTTTTTAATTATAGAGTCCTTTCTCTTTCTGAATCTTGTAAGTTTTGACTTAATGGCAAACATTGCCTATTAAAACACTGTAGAGGTTCCAGAGGATGTTGTACACCATCAGAGATGGTTCATCTTTTCTCTTCCAGGCTGCTAGAATGAAGCCTGATCCTTAATTCAGCCAGGGACTAAACTGAGTTAGGTCAGGGGTCAGTTTGATATGGTTCATCCTGCCTATGACTCTTCCCTGCCTTTAGGTTTTGTTCCTTTCTGGGCTTTCAGTCAAACCCTAGTGATCACTGGGGTTCCTCCTTCTGAAGGATTTTGAACTAGAATCTTTGTTTCTTAGCACCTGAGACTGTGGAAGAAAACTCCTCTTTGGTTTTCAGAGGCTTTCTGCTTGGGTTTTTAAAATTCCACTCCTCATGCCTTCAGAATTTGGCAAATGTCTTAAGGGAAAGACTAGAGTTTATTCATCTTAGTTCTTCACCTCTCCCTTCTCTTGGGATCTTGGCCTCTCAAGTCTGTTTCTCGTGACCAAAACTCTGCAGTTTTTTCTGTCCCTCAGCAACGGCTCTCTGTCTGGGAAGACTCCAGATTCCCAGCCTCTTGCCTGTCCCTTGCCCCGTGTGCAGAATGCAAATGTGCCCTGGAGACAGCACTGCAGAATGCCGTCTTCTGTCTTGGCAGCCCCTCCTATGGAATGCTGGCCTGCTGCTCCACATGGCTTCACAGCTCTCTGGTGCCTTCCAACAGACTCCACAGTCTTTTCTGACCTCTTTAGCTGTGCATGGAGGGAGCACCGGTCAGCTGCTGACCACTCCACCCACAAAGTATCCTTTGCCTTTCCTGCTTTGTATTATTCATATTTTCTACCCTGACGCCAAGACAGAGACTGCTGTGTGTGCTTGTAATGCTTTGAAAGGCCACTTTCCAACTCTGTTTTTCAGTATGGGATAGAGGATTGTCCCAATACTGATCTTACCCCATTACCTGAAGTGCTGCCTTTTCCATCATTGTGTGTGTGTGTGCATGCGCACGTGCATGTGCGTGTACATCTATCTGCTTGAGGATTTGCTAAGTCTGTTCACGTGTCATCTCTAGACTTTGGAAATTATTATAACTCTATAGGATATATGAGAGCTGGTAGAGGATGTTTTCCTTCTTCTTATTCTCCAAAATTCTCTGGTCCTGCCAAATACCATTGAAAATCCTGTTGGAATATTTTGCTTATTGGAATCGCACTGAGTTTATATAGCTAAATTTGGAGAGAACTGAAAATTTTGCAGTGTCAGATTAAACATCTGCATGCATATTTTTTTCACTTCTACATATCTCCTATTTTAGATCTTGACACTTTGTCAAATGATACACATTGTTTCAAAGGTACGAAGCGTGCTACTCAGCACTTGCTGGAAACCTTGTTCTGATCTGCATTTGCACCAGGGATTTATGGGCATGCCACTTATTCTTTCCACTCCAATCAGAATGTCCTAATACTTTTTCCAGTTTCAAAAGTGCAGAGATTTTTCAACATAAGAAAACACGGATTCTTGGAAAGGTGATCCCTTTGTCCACACCTGGGTGGTCACTCGTGGGTATAGGAAGATAAAACAATAGTGGAAACACTCTGGAGTAGTATATAGCTTCAACTATGTCTTGTGGCTGTAAGGAGCTATAGTATAGCCAGGCACGAGTCTAACCACACCGAGAACTTGTCCACTCTTAGTCGTAGGATGGTCTGGTACTTTCCCCTCCCCTATAGTCTCTGGAAGAGCCATTTTCTTGAGGGACAGTCCTGCTGCTATATCTAGTCTGTTCTGTGGAGGAGTTCTAGAGAGCCAGGGAACTTGCCTGGGCAGAATCTGCGAGTTCATAGCCAGAGTTTGCACTGGTTTCAGGCTCCTTGTGCTCCCTTCTCCATCTACACACAGGGCTCACCTGCCCTTCTTCCTGATATCTTCAGAAGGCAGCCCGGAGGTGTTCTGGTCCTCGGTCCTGTCTTCACACATACAAGGCTGGGGACACTACAGGACAGGGCCTTTGGGCCAGATTCTCTGGAGACTGGCAGTGTGGGCAAGGAGGATGAGGCAGGAGGTTGTCTTTTCAGAAGAGGGGATTTCATGGATTCTCAGTGTGGGAGGGTTTCAGAGAGACCACCCAGCCTTGGATGCCTCTAGCGATGGGTTCTCACCACTTAGTGAGCACCCAAGTCTGCCTTAGACAACAATAGGTGAAAGCCTTGGGAATCTTTCTTTATGTTAGTCTGAATGAATTATGGTTCCTGGGACTCTAGCAATTCCTATAACCAACAATTTTCTGCCTCAGCCTGGCCTCTCTTAGGATCTCCATTCTTCAGACTCCATGTCCCCTTTGGGTAAAGCAGCTACAGCGTCTGGCCTGTCAGTCCTGGAAAAACCTTTCAGAGTGGCATCTCATCATTGTTTGTGGGGAGTTTTCATCAGTTTTCCTCAGAGTCCCAGGACCTGAGAGACAAAATCATTTTGGTGTTATTGACTTCGATCTTGTCATTTCACACATCTGTAAACTGAAGCCCAGGAGGCTAAGTCACACAGCTGGGATAAAGGCAGGACCATGGTCAGCTTGTATCAAGTTTCCAGTGAGGCACAGGTTCCTTTCCCTCCATGTGAGTATTTGTTCTGTGCATCCTTTGGTGTGACTGATGAGCAGTGGGAAATTGTGCTGAGAATGTAGACTTTTGTCCTGTTGCCCCATTCTTTTGATTTCTGAGTAAAGCTCCCTTTCCTGCTAATCCAGAAACCATGCTACTGCTAGATGTAGCTACCAATGGCCACCCAGGATGGAGGATATTATTGGGCACCCTAGAACACTATTCCTTTTTAAAACATCCTTGATGTTTTGATCTTGAGCCAGCGCTTACGCTTGGGACCTGGCCCAGATCTGGCATGGAGCCCACCCCGGGCCTGCATCCACAGGGAAAGCCCATCTTGAGGAGTTTGTGGTAGCTTTGAAGGTCACCTTCACATTGACACTGAGGTTGGTTGGTTCTTGCTCCTTGTGTTAGATTCTGTCCTTCCAGGCTTGCTAAGCCTGGTCCCATCGACTTTCTGCTTTCTAGAATTTGTGCTATTTCTCATCTGTAACTGCCTCTTGTCCAGTTCCCCATCCTTATGGATTGCTACCCAGTGCACATGTCATTTCATGGGGTTTAATGAATGGAGAAGACCTGTGAGTTCAACCAGCAACCAGAGTGCTTGTTCTGCCTTTTTAGGTATCATTTTTAATTCGTGTTTCCCTTTTCTCCAAGGTGTCTCCCGCTCTCCCGCTCTCGTTGGAGCTCCCACCGTTTCTAGGAGTGACCAACAGAGGCCGCAGAGATGGCCGGGGCTTCGGTGAAGGTGGCGGTGCGTGTCCGTCCCTTCAATTCCCGGGAAATGAGCCGCGACTCCAAGTGCATAATTCAGATGTCTGGAAGCACCACCAGTGAGTATTGGCCTAGACGGGGTGGCTGTCAGCTGCTGGTCGCTCGGGGCCACGGTTCTGAGCCAACTAGTAGACTTGGCAGCCAACCTGGCCATGGCCACAAGAGCAACGCTGCGCCCCCTACCTTGTCTATATAGTGTGTTGTATGAGAATAAAACAGAAATTTATTCTCAGTTCTGGAGTCCAGAAGTCTCCCCAAGAGTCTTCCTGCCTCTTGCAGTGTCTGATGTTTGCCAGCCCCCTTGGCTTGGCCAAATCACTCTAGTCTCTGCCTCTGTCATTACGCGGCCTCCTCCCCATGTGTGTGTCTGTGTTTTCATGTGTCCCTCTTATAAGAATACCAGTCATTAGATTTAGGGCTTACCCTAATTTAGTATGACTTCATTGTGACAACTAACTACATCTTTAAAGACCCTCTTTCCCAATATGGTCACATTCTGAGATTCCTAGTGGACATTAATTTTGGGGGGGCACTATTCAACCTAGTATACACAATCACTGATTTTTCACTTTATTTCAACTGCCCTAGGTTTTTACCTTTTTTTAAAAACCTTTTGTCTGTCTCTTTGTTTCTTGTTGTGAGTCATCTCCAGCTGCTGACAAGGAGATGTGAAGCAACCATGGGCATCATTGGGGGTGCTCTGAGCACTGTCAGGTGTTGTGGAAATGAGGTCCGGGGTTGGTGTGATCTTCCCAAAAGCCTGTGTAGCATCATGACTTTTTTTCATGCCATGGGCAGTTGGAGAGGCCTTGCTTAAATCCAGGCTGGGGTTCCTGCAGGCTGTAGAGCAGTTGTCAGTGTGCACTGAGGTTTCATCCTGACTATTCTGAATGGTAGATGGTTTTACTTTCATTTGGTTCCTGGATGCAGATTCTGAGACAAGGATTTGGGTACCAGGAGATTATCTGGGAGGTGGTCCCAGGACACACTGCTGTGGGAGGAGGTTGTGGGAGGAAGTTGGCAAAAGAACATTAATTAGTGGGTGACTGCCATGGCAGAGAGGTACAGCTTTGCTGGGACCCTCTGAGAAACACAACACACCTCCAAGTTGTCCTGCCCAGGAAGATGATTGCTTGTCTAATAACTCCCGCCATGTGAGCTGACTTCTGACCTGGCCCTCTGTGGCAAGAGGAAGCTCTCAGGTGTCGTGACCCTTGCCTTGAAGTGAGAAGTCTTGGGCTGTGCAGGAACTGTGACCCTTGGTTGGGAAATGTGATCCCAGGTGTGCAGGAACTGTGACCCTTGGTTGGGAAATGTGATCCCAGGTGTGAACTGTGACTTCCAGTGTGAATTGTGGTCTTGAGTGTGAACTTTGGCCCCAGGTGGAAACCATGGCTTCTGGTGTGAATTGTGAGCTCTGATGGGTACTGTGACCCTGAGTGGGCAGAAGGCATGTGTGCCAGGCCCCAGCAGGGTCTGCCATATCATTCTAAGGTGACCCAAGACATCGAGAATGTCTGTAGGAATAGCCATTTACCCCCAGGCCAGGCCCAAGTGGCACAATTGCCACCTCAGTCATGGCATGTGGGGCTACAGGTAGCTCTAGGCTTGGCACGGTGACAAGACTCAAACCCCACTGAACAGCCAAGCCCCACCAGGAGCAGAATGAGTAGAAAGAGCAAAGCATCAGAGGTGGAACCCTGATCCCCCCAAGACCTTGGGAATAACCCAGCTTCAGGACAGACCCTGAAGGACGAGGCTAGGGCAGGTGAGTGGGGTAGGTGCAGCTTCTGAATCACCCCTGGCCTGATTTCCAGAGGTACTGGATGACCTTCCCATTTTGCCTTTTCTCCCATGGGCTTCAGAAGCAGACAAGTGAGACCAGGAGGTAAGTCAGCCTTGCCAATACCTAGAAACCAGAAGCACTGACCCACTGGGTGAAGAATCATCTAGCTAAAGCTGAACTGTCTGAAGATCCCACAGAACTGCCCAGGGACATGTTGCACTTTCCGATTCAGACACCATTGTGGCCTGAGCCCGAGACCTCAGGCTGCAATTGCCTTTGCCCTGCCTCACCCCACTCTTTCCTCAGGTCATGAGAACAAAGTCTAAATAAAGACTGGGGCTTATGAGCCAGAGGCCTGAGCCACATTTGTGAGCAATCATTTTTCCTCCGGTCCCCCGAGATTTCAGACGAATCTAGATACCTGAAGGCAGGGGAGTATTGGGGTTTGCCTGTGTCCTGGCAGCCTCTACTCCTCATTTAAACAGAAGCCCAGGCAGATTCAGGAGGTCGGAGGAGAGCCCAGGAGCCTCCTATACTGTTTTTGAGCAGTTGGCAGGTCCTGAAGGAACTGCTGTTCCTCAAAGGTGAGAGTATGCAAGGAACCAAACCAATCCAAGTGTATGGTTGTTGCTGCAAAGTTCTACAACAAAGGAGGAAGGGGCGGGGACTCAGAAGTCTAATAGAGAGCAAGTAGGGAGTTTCCTCCAGGACACCAGGAATGTTTAAACATCTTGGGTTTCATCCTCGAAGAAACTGGAGAGCCACAAGAGCTAAGGCAATGAATGAGACCAGGGTCCCACCTACTGGAAGCCAAAGATAATCAGGGCCCCAGGTTGACCAGGGCACAAAAGGGTGGTTGGCAAACACAGAGTCTGTGAGGGTGGCGGGAGACGGCCACCCAGGCCGCTTGCTGAAGGTAACCTGCTGATTGGTATCAGAAGTGTGGTGCTGACCCTGCCTGGCTCCTTATAGGACACATGACATAGATGATCAAGCCAGTCAAAGGTGTGCATTCAAGAACATTCTCTTTGGCATTGTTTTATCAGACCAGAGGCAACCCTGGATGTCCACCAGCTGGAACATGAGTGTCAAGAATATCTTGACCAAAAATTGTGGCTGTCAAAGCTTTGAATTTATGATCTTGGGAAGACTATGGTGTTGGGGGAAAGGGGACAAAGACTGGCCCAGAGCCCAGGAGTAAGAGTGTGTGTAGGTAACGAGTGGGTATTCCCTCCCTGCAGGTCCTATGCACACAGGATGTGTGTGTGCGTGGGAGAGAGAGGGAAAGAGGGGATGAGTATCAGAAGAAAGAATAACCAGGAAAAAGTCCTGTGAAAACTGTATTCATCTGGAGAAAGCAAATCAGTGGTGGTTCTGGAAGAAAGTGCTCGAAGCCATATCAGAAGTCTGTGTGAAGGGCTGAGGGAACTCAGAGGAGAGGAGGGTACCTTCCTGCCACCAGGAGGTCTTCCTGGAAGAATGGGAATAGACTTTATTCCTGGATCCTGAAAGGACAGAGGGATGGGTGGCCCTAGGATAATTATTAATGGAGTGTGAGGTGGGTGTGGAAGCTCTCTGAGGCTGACTTGAGAAGCATCTAGCAAGGAGCCACTTTCTCCAGTGATATCTCAGCTGGAGTTCAAATAGGCAGATCTGGGAGTGGCTGCTCTGCTTGGGTGTCCTTGCTCAGGGGCTCCTGTACCAGACCCTGCAGAGGATGTCAGGGTGGGAGGTGACCTGGCTGACTTGCATTGCCTGCCCTGCCTGGCTGCTGCCATGTTCTTGGAATCTCAAAACACGAGGAGAAGCCCCGTTCTCTAAAGTGTACCTTTTAGCTGCACCGTGATGTAGAAGTTAGAAGCATTTGAAAGTAAACCTAAATGTCATCCTCTGCATCGCCTGGATAAGTGATCCTCTTCATTTGAACACACCAAATCTAGCAGTTTCATGAGCCAATCAAATTGTCCTTTAGGTGTGTTTCTGTCCCTGTCTGGTAGAACTGGTGCAAAGTCTTCCTCTTTTAGAAGATTTTCCTCTCTCCTTGAGTCACATTCTCTGCCCTCAGGATTGGGGGATGAGGCTCCCAGCCTGCCCAGTGGTTTGCAAGCCCTGGGGACTGGTTAGGGACAAGGACCCTTTGATCACATCAGAGACCCATCCATTGTGGGGCCCCTGAAATGAGTTCAGGCAAGCACAGGACAATGAGCTGGAGTGAGGGTCCTGGCTAAGCTCCTAACTCACTTGCTGTATGACCCTTTGGGTCTTAGTTTCTCACCTGTGCAGTAGTGAAGAGTGTGCTGAGTACTCCCTGAGAACCTTGATCCTAAGTCATTTCTGAGCGTTTTTGGCTACGTGGAGGTTTAGGGCTGGGGTGACCTCTTGTCCCTGCCCTTGCTCCACAGGTGGGGACCTGGACCCAGGAAGGGGGCAATCCCAGGCCTTGTTTGCCCTCACTAAAGTTGCTGCCTTCTCACTGTGTCCTTGTGTGGCAGAGAACAGGAGCTCTGGTCCCTCTCTCTATCTTCTTATAAAGCCACTCATGCTATCATGAGGTCCCCATCTTCATGGCCTCATTGCATGATAATCATCTCACAGGGCCCCCTTTCAAATGCCATCCCACTGAGGCTCAGGCATCATATATGAATCTAGGGGACACATTCAGTCTATAGCAGGCTCTGTTGGTGAGAACCAGCTCAACATGACCCTCATTCTTGGTGCTCAAGGGTGTAGAAAATGGCTTCGTTAGGTTCCTTTTCCTCCTTTCTATTCAAACCCCTACCCCTACCTCCTCTGTCTTTGTTCTCTCTGTGCTGCTAACCTTTGCAGGCCCACGCAGAGCCCTGGGATGACTTGCTGGTGGTGTGCCCCTCACCTTGGAAAGGCCCAGCTACTGAGGGCTGGCAGGAACAAGGGGCTGGAAGGACGAGGGACACTTTAATGAGCTAGTGGAGGGGCCTGGCCCCAGAAGGCCTGATTTCTCCCTCCTCATCATTCAAACCTGCACAAGGCAAAACCTCAAGATACTGGCAAGGGAAGCCCTCTTTCCAGGCTGTGGAGTGAGGGACTGTGGAGGGAGGGGCTTTGGAAGACCTCCCCTCCCAGGGCTCCAGGTTGTTGGTGGAATGCCAGGACTGGGAGTCCCTGGCTTCTAGTTCAGCTGTGTGCCATGTGACCTGGTGAGAGTACATCCTCTTTCTGGCACTTGGGACCCATTTGTAGTGACAAGAGGATGTTTCCCAGCCACAATACTGGAGAGGGTGTGGAGGGTCAGGGACAAGCAGGTCTAGGGGATCCTTTTCGACCATTTTACAGCTGTGACTGTGACCCTCTCCCCACTCAATCACCTTCACTGTTTGCTGTTCCCTGCCTCCCCAGTGTCCCATGGGCACCACCTGTACTTTCACCCCGGGAGCCCCCTTCACCCTTCCCAAGCCCCTGCCAAGGGAGCTTATGGTCTGTGTGGGGTAGGACACCAGGGCTCCATCAGCACAGTTACCATCTGAGTGTTGGGCAGGTGCTGGGCAAAGAGTGGGAGCTAGGCAAGGAAGAGGGGCTGGGCCTGTCCAGGAGCCAGATGAGGGACGGGATCTGTCCAGGGATTCTGGCCCCAGTGCAGGGGGGTGAGGAGACGAACTGGATAGAGGCGAGTACTGGTGGCTGGCAGGGCGTTTCGGCTCTTTCTGTCGTAACTATCTAGGGCACCGACTTGGCTGCACTGAGAAGGGGGCTACGATTGTTGTTTCCACGGTGCCAGCATTGTCTGGCTCAGGGTTCCGGCGACTGCACTGTGAGCGATGTCACCATGTCGCAGCAGGAGCTGAAACCCGGGCAACTTGCTCTCCCTCTGCTTCTGCTCCTGGGTACTGCATGGACGTGACTCCCTCTTTTCTCCAAGGACAGCGCTGTAATGGTCAGTCACCTGCTCCCTGCTACTGGCTTCCCAGGGATGCCTGGGCATTTTCAAGAATTCCTCAAACTGAGATCTAGGGTCCAGGTGGGATCTAAAGCCTGGGGACTGGGCTTTGGGATCAGCAGGAAACCTAGCCAGACAAAAAGTTTCAGGTGCCTGCTGGCCAAGCCACTGAGCCTGGAGCAGCAGATTGGAGGATGGGGTGTGTTAGGTTCCCCGGGCTGCCGTGACAAAAAGCCACAAACAACAGAAGTGTGTTTTCTCAGTGTTTTGGAGGCTAGGCGGCTACCCTTAAGGTGGCTGCAGGTGGGTTCCTTCTGAGGCTCAAGCTAGGAGCAGCTGCTCAGGGCTCTCCTCAACTTCTGGTGGTCCTTGGTGCTCCTTGTCTTGTGGAAGTATCACTGCAATCACTCCATTCTCTGTTTTCACGTTCTCATGGCTTCTCCCTGTGTGCTTGTCTGTCTCTAAATTTCCCACTTCATAAGGACACCAGTCATACTGGATTAGGGTCACCCTAATGGAGTAAGACCTTTCTTAATCAGATTAATTAATACAATAAATAATATTAATATAACCGATTATATCTGCAATGATACTTTCTCCAAATAAGGTCCCAGTCTGAGACACTGAGGGTTAGGACTTCAGAATATGAATTCTAGCGGGACACAAGTCACCTCATAACTCAGGGGTGTGTCTTGTTCTTTGTGGTGCTGGCAGCAGGTCACCCAGGGATGTGCTGGTGGGGACGCGGGAGGATGCAGACGTCCTAGAGACTGGGCTGTGCTCTGGAAGCTGAGGCCTCCAGCCCACTTTAGCTGAGAGCAACCAGTCCTGGGGCAGACAGACCAGCCTTCATCTCCACTCATGGGGCAATGGTGTGAGGGCTTTGCTCTTCAGATTTGATGACATGATGAAGGTGGTTTCCCCATTGACACTGGAGCCATTCTCAACCAGGATGGGCTCATGTTCTTCCTGGATGTGAAAACCCAAGAAAGGGTCTGCCTCTGATGTGGTGGTGCCTTGCAGTCACAGATTTTGGGTCCAAACAGTGTTTCAGGAGGCAATGGTGTCCTTTGTGTCCAGTCACTGAGAACATGCTGCCTGCTGGGTTCAGACCTGTCCAAAGCCTGGGAAATGCTGGGAGCTGAGACAGAAGGTGGTGATGGGAATGTTGGGTTCCTAGGACACTTACAGGCCTCCTGGGAGCTTCTGGGACATAGTGCAGGCACTGATTGTGAGTGACAGCATCATCACATGCTCATGAAGTTCCTGATTTGATGAACCAACATTCTGTGAGCACTGCCTATAGTCCCCCAGGGTGGATGAGGGAGGCAGGACTCAAGCAGAGGACAGTCCTGTTCATAATAGCAAACCTAGAAAGACTGTTCCTTCTGGATGAACTATGGTGATCTCTGCAATGGGACACCCATGCTGCAGGGCCAGTGAGCACGCTGCTGGAACTCCAATCACATGGGCATGGCATGGATGTGACAGGATGTCCCAGCCTCCAGGTACTTCTAGGACATGTGCGTGCAGTTGAAGCATAAAGTCCTGGGTGGGGATTGGAGTGGTGAGTTGAGGGTGGATCCCAGCGATGGGGGGCTGTGGCTCATGGGTGAGAGCCTGGTAGATTTGGGAAGGCAACACAGAGCCCTGCAGGCTGGCATGGCAATGTCCTTGGGCATTTGTGGGCAGCAGGTTCACTACAAAGAGGGGCAGAGACAGTTCATTTGCCTGGTAGTGGTGCCCTGGTACCCTCCAATTTTAGGGCCTGTCTTGTCAGGGGTCAGAGGCCTCTGAGGCCTCCCCACTATGGTGTGTAGACTCCAGCTAGAAGAGGGATCAAGGTCCCTAGCACGATGCTCATCACTGTGTTCCCTTCTGCAGCCATCATTAACCCCAAACAGCCCAAGGAGACGCCCAAAAGCTTCAGCTTTGACTACTCCTACTGGTCACATACCTCGGTGAGCCGGAGCTGTGGGTCGGGAGAGGTGGGCGCAGCTGAGTGGAGGCTGTGTGGTCCTTGGGGGTCCCTTGGCCTCTCTGAGTTGTATGTTCCCCTCTAAATGGGGTGAGGACCCCACCCTGCTCCCTGGGAGGTCACCCTGAGCTGGGATACAAACTGTCCCCAGTGGAGGTTGTGGTCGGGGCTGCAAGGACTAAGGGGCCTTCATCCCACTGTGGGCAGTTTCCCACTGCTGGAGCTGTGTGTCTGTCTTCCGCTGGTGTCTCCTCTTTCCCAGATGTCCCAAACTCAGAATGTCCAAAGCTGACTCCAGGCCCACCTAACACCACTGCCCTGCATGCTGGGAGACCCGTGGGCTCTTCTTCTTCTCTCCTCTCACATCCACTTCCCTCCTCTTACATCCAGCACATCCAGTCCACCCTGGGCCCTGCTCACTGCCCACCACCTCCTGTAGCCTTCTAGAAGGCATTCAGTCCCCTGCCTGAGCTCCTCGCCTATACATCTTTGAGTATGTGGCCCCAGAATAGCCAGTCCCACTTCTGTCTTCCACGTCCAATTTGTCCTCCTTCCAGAGTGACCCCTGGCCAACCATGCTGTCATACTGCCTAAAGTACCCCACTACCTTGAAGTCATGTTGTGTCCAGATGTTATAGCCAGGCCCACAGGGTTCCTGGGCCTTGGGACCCTGCCCTTCTCCAGCCCCAGCTCTCATCTCCCCTGCCATTGTCACATGGAACTGACTTTAGTTTTGAGGTTTCACCCCTGAACCTTTGCACATGCTATTCCACTGCTGGAATGCCCTTCCACCTGCCTGCTCAGCCAACTGCTCTTCATTCCTCATCTGTGATGCAGAGACCCCCCTCCTTCAGGAAGCTGCCCCCCCTCCCAAGTAAGATTAGCATGGGGGGCAGGTGTTCCTCCCTACTGCACTGCCCTGACAGCTTGTGGCCCTGGGCACTGACTGGCTCCGTGGACACAGTGGGCTGAACCTCAAGAGCACCCAGCCTCCTGAAACTGCACCCTCTCCTTGTCCCTCAGCCTGAGGATATCAACTACGCCTCACAGAAGCAGGTGTACCGAGACATCGGTGAAGAGATGCTGCAGCATGCCTTTGAGGGCTACAACGTGTGCATCTTCGCCTATGGGCAGACGGGGGCTGGCAAGTCCTATACCATGATGGGCAAACAAGAGAAGGACCAGCAGGGCATCATCCCACAGGCATGAAAGACGGGGTGGGGGGCAGGTGGGGCAAGGCAGGCCTGGGATCAAGACCAGTTGAGGCCTAGAGACCTAGGCCAGGTGCTCTCGAGCAGCTCTGGAGAGCTGGGAACCAGGAGGGGAAGGCTGAGTGGGAGAGGATGAAGTTGTAACAGGAGGGAGCCAAATGTGGCCTGTGAGGCTGCAGACCCAATCCCTGGGATGGGCTGCAGGAGTGGCCTGGGTCTTGGATGCGCCCACCATGTCACATTCCTGAGACAGGGTGGCTGGGAGAGCCCTGGCTGGGGCAGCTGTTCTTTGGGAATGCTGATGCCCCCTGTATGGCCCATTCCCTGGGGCAGGTCTCTGGGTCTGAGCTCATCAGTACTTCGCCTACTGAGGGAAGGAAGTTGGCTGGGGTGTTTGTGGATAGCTAAGCCAGGCCTTGTGCAGATGAGGACAGAGTGAGGAGCCAGTGATCCATAGGACAAGATCCCAGCCAGGGGACCCTTGAGTTAAGAGAGAGATGCCAGCTCCTTGGCTGCAGTACTTTTCAATGTCTTTATGATGGCATGTGTGTTCTCAGGGTTCAAAAAGGGCCCGAGAGAGTGGCATCCTGCCTGAGTGCAGGCTGCCCAAGGCACCACGAGGGGTGGGCTCCAGGGAGCAGCCCTCAGCCCTCATCAGCTGACTATCTCCCTTGGTCCCTGTAGCTCTGCGAGGACCTCTTCTCTCGAATCAACGACACAACCAATGACAACATGTCCTATTCTGTGGAGGTAGGACACCAGCCTGCCTTTGTTCCTGGGGCAGAGATGGGGAATTCTAGGCACAGTGGTAATACTTTTCTGATTTAAATGGAATCCCTGCCACTGGTCTGTGCCCTTGGCTTTTCCCTCATTCATCCACATGACCACCATGCCAACATGCCATGCAGGACTTGAGACTTACAGAGCACAGAGGAGTGAGGGGCAGTCCCCTACTCAGCAGGTATTTATTGAACTGCTATTCTGTGCTGGGGCCAGGGCCAGGGGCCTCAGAGCTCAGGGCCTGGGCCTTGCCATAGGTGAGGTGGTCCTGACATGTGTCCTAGAGCCTAGGGCAACCATGGTGAGGGAAGGTTGGGCTGGTACCTCTACTTCACACTGGCACGCAGGGGCCAATGACTGGGAACCTTCTGAGTGTACCTTCTGCCCAGATGGAAGCTCCCCTGCCCTCCCACCTCAGGGGTCCTGATGGCAGCTCCCATTCCCTACCCCAGGGATCCTGATGACAGTTCATCTACCCCCACCTCAGGGGTCCTGATGGCGGCCCTCACCCCACACCTCAGGGGTCCTGATGACAGTTCCTCCACCCCCACCTCAGAGATCCTGATGTCAGCCCCCAGTCCCCACCTCAGGGGTCCTGATGACAGTCCTCTCACCCCCACCTCAGGGCTTCCTGATAGCAGTCCCCCTAGCTCCCTACCTTTGAGGTCCTAATGGCAGTTTCCATCAACCTCAAGAGTCCTGATGGCATGGCTCTCTGCCCTGCAGGTCAGCTATATGGAGATATACTGTGAGCGCGTTCGTGACCTCCTGAACCCCAAGAACAAGGGCAACCTGCGAGTGAGGGAGCACCCGCTGCTGGGGCCCTATGTGGAGGATCTCTCCAAACTGGCTGTTACCTCTTACAATGACATCCAGGACCTCATGGACTCAGGGAACAAAGCTAGGTATGTGTGGAACTCACTGATTCTCTCTGCCCTGCCCCGTTGCCATCTCTTCTCTGAGGAAGCCCCCCCTTCCTCAGAGGTGGTCCTGACATGTGTCCTCAGCCTTCTCTTGGGTGCCTGTTGGCCTCCCATGGTTCTGTCTGTCAGCCCCGTGGAGGTGTGGCCTTGTATGCTTAAGACCATTTATGCATGCGCTAGCCCATGAGAGGCCCCATACAGGGGGCACTGTTACCTTCATGCAGGCTACTCCACAGGGGAGCTGCATGCCTTCTAGCCAAGGTGCCCTGAGCATGCCAGCAGCATATGTGGCAGCTGCCTCAGTAGAACCAGGCTTGGACCCTAAGACCAGCAGCTCTGCTGGCCCTGGGGTCCAGAGACTGTTGTGGGGCCAGTGTGCTGGGGCGAGGGGACACATGGGGAAAGTCAGTCGCACAAAATTGCTACCCATAAGCAATCCACCTCCCTCGGCCACCACTACCCTGGGCCTCTTGGCTGGGACACCTTTGTCATTATGAGAACAGTCCCTTCTCTGCCACCTGGGACTCCCCAGAGGGTGAGCTAATTGCCTGCATCAGTCTCAGCTCCTGAGGTGAGGGGTGGCACCCCTGTGACATCCCACACTTCTCTTGTGGCACCCCCAGGGGTGCCATTCCTGGCAAGGTCCCTCAGCGCACCCTCGAGTGACCTGTCTGTGCCAGAAGTGGGCCGCGGGTTGACACAGAGGGTAACCTGAGTCTTAGTTGCCTTCTCTGAGATCCCTGGCAGGTCGTGCGGCATGGGAACCAATTTCAGGCTGCTCTCAGGCAGCCTTGGGCTTCCTCTCCTGTAGGATCCTGCTGCTGACCCATGCATGCCACCTCCTGTGGGATGTGGCAGGCTCCTTGGGGTCCCCAAGGCAGCTGGTGTGGGCTGTGGTGGTATTGACATAGACATCCCTTCTGTGTGGGCCTTTTCCACATCAGGGCTTTGGAGGACTCCTCTTTAGCTGACTGATGCCTGGGCTTCACTGAGTCCCCAGGAGCGGGACAAGTCCCTCAGTCACTGCAGGCCCCTATGTGCTAGGCACAAGCTGGAGTTGAGGACACCATGGGGGGCAGGTGGTCATGGTTCTTACCTGAGCCATGACTCAAGGCACTGTCAGCACCAGGCCAGGTAGGGCAGCCCTGAGAGTTTAGGGGTGCTGAGGCTCGATGACCTGGTCCAGTGAGGTGGCACCACCAGTGATCTCATGCCCACTCATGGGACAAGGAGTAACCCAGTGTGGCTTCCTGTTCCTTAGGACTGTGGCGGCCACCAACATGAATGAGACCAGCAGCCGCTCCCACGCCGTCTTCAATATCATCTTCACCCAGAAGCGCCATGATGCAGAGACCAATATCACCACAGAGAAAGTGAGCATGTGGCTTTGGCGGGCAGGTGCTACCTGAGGGCAGTGGTTGGGGAGAGGAGTGGGGGTCAGGCAAGATGAGAACACCAAACCAAATGCTTCCTGGGAGGTGTGGGCAGTGGCCTCATGCTGGGCACCGGGCACTGACCATTCTCAGTCCAGTTTAGGCCTCAGTGAGAGGTTGACCAGGCCTACAAGGCCACCTCATCTCAGTGTGTGGGGCCATGGGGTGTGGAAGGTGCTCGGAGTTGAGGGGCCATGGACTTGGATTCTTGGCCGTTTTGGTGTGGACTGCAGGGCCCATAGAGGGATGTTGTCGGGGCTGCACCACTGCACAGTCTTTGCAGGCCAGGGAGCAGGGATGAGACATGACATGCCTGGATGGTCCTCAGAAGATGGCGTGAAGTTGTGGGTTGGGTCACAAATGCGCCTGTAGGCCCCTGGCACAGGCGGGTAGACAGTGGTTCCCCCATCCTCCCCCAGATCTGGGGGCCTGGACTGGGAGCAGGGCATCCAGTGGGCGCTGGCATCTGCAAACACAAAGGAGAGCCTGTGCTAAGCAGGCACGGCCCTGCCTGCCGCCCCCAGACCCAGATGCCCTTCCCACAGTCCTTGGTGTTCTCAAAGGACCAGGCAGGGGTGTCATCTCCTGGAGCTTTTATCCTAGACATTCAATCTGTGGGCTTCTGGAAAGGGTAGTGGGATGGACGCCAAACCTCTCCCTGTCTGTCTGTCTGTAACTGTGCACTCTTCCTTCACAGGAACTCCTGGGGGCACCTTAGCTCTGCTTTTCAGAGAAAGAGGGCTCTCTCAGGCAGCACCCTGGGGTTTGCAAAGGGGCTAGGAGAAGTTAGTGTCACTCAGTCCCTGGTGGTGCTGAAGGTCACCTCAGCCTGGTGCATCCTCCTGACCATGACCTCGTGAAGTCATGAGCAGAGGCTCAGGAAGGCTGAGTCAGGGCTGGGGGTCAGTGGGAGGGTCTTAGCTATGGCTGCCTGTCCTGTTGCCTTCAGGCTAGGGACTCTGAGAGGGTCCCACTGGTGTCCGTGGCCAGTTAGACATTTGAGGGGGTCCTGCCTTGCAGCTATGGTTCAGAAGGAGTGGGACCTCCCAGAAGTAAGTGTCCCCATCAGAAGGCTGGCCAGTGCCCAATGGCTGTAGGCACAGCAGTGGCCCATGAGGCAGCTTAGCAGTGGCCCATGAGGCAGCTTAGCAGTGGCTAGGGCCCTCTCTGGAGCTGATTCAAATCCCACTACAGACGATGAGTGCCACCTATAAAAATAGGTGACAGCCTACCTTATGGGTGCCATGGGGACTCTGCACTTTTGTGTGAATTCAGGTGTGTAACCTCTTGGGGAAGTGATTTGACACCTTACTTGGGCTGGGAGTTGAAGGAACTGTGAACAGAAGTGCAGATGGAAATGATGTGGGGCCAGAGACCGCCGGACCCCAGGAAGAGGGGGTGGCTGCCTTGCAGAGGAGGGGCTTGGCCATGGCTCTAAGTGGCCTGTGAGAACATGCCCAGAGAGGTCAGGGCACCTCCCCCCCAGTAGCAGCCTTGCGGTATCTCCTGCATCTGATGCATCTGCCATTTCAGGTGAGCAAAATCAGCCTGGTGGACCTGGCTGGGAGCGAGCGGGCTGACTCCACAGGCGCCAAGGGCACGCGCCTCAAGGTAGGGCCAGGCCGCCACTCCATGAGAGCAGTGGGCCCTCAACTTGCTGGCGGGACCCAGTGTCCAAGCAGGGCCTGTTCCAGGATGGACCTGGAAGGAAGGCTCTGCCTGGGTTGTGGGAATTTGGGCCACCCCCAAGAGTAAGCCTGGGCAGGGCGGGCTGAGGACACAGACTGGGTCTTAGGCTGCCAGCACTCAGAGGGCTGTACCTGGTACACTAGTACTGGGTACACAAGGTCAAAGTCCCTGCAGGAAAGCAGTCTCTCTCGTGGGCCCCTGTGGTACCTCGTGCCTGGTGGTGGCTATGTGGTACCTCGTGCCCACTGGTGGCTATGTGTTTCCTGCAGAAGAACAGAGGCTGCTAGGTAACAGAGGGGTTGCGAGTTGGCTGGCCAATGTCCTGAGAGGACACCCTCTTGTGGAAACAGTCTCTGGTGTCAGGAAGGAGAGTTTGTGTTTTCTTGAGTCCCCTTTTGTCCCCTATTATCTGATGGTTGGGAAGGGGTTCTGGATGGGGATGTGTGGTTGGCTCTAGGATTCTGATGGAGCTGTGGAGAAGTCCTGGGAAATGCACTCCTGGCCAGGAGGCCTCTGACTGGCTTCCTGCCAGAGCATCCCAGGCCCCCAGTTGGCCCAGTGGTCAACAGCCAGGGCCTGTGGCATCAGCCCCATGTCACATGGGTCAGCCCCATGGGGTTACTCAAGCAAGAAGCTTCTGAGGCTTCCTGATGTCCCAACCATCTTTTCTGCACACAGGAGGGAGCCAACATCAACAAGTCTTTGACTACCTTGGGGAAAGTCATCTCTGCCCTGGCTGAAATGGTGAGCTGGCTCCAGGTTTCTGGAATTAGATTAATGGGATGGATTTGTGTGTGTGTGGGGGGGGCTTCCCGTCTTGCCCTCCGTAGAGAAGCCTGGGAGTCTGTTATACCTGTTCCCAGTCCTGTCTCCTGGTGAGTTGGTTGGGGTTTAAGTGAAAGCCCAGAGATGGAAGAAGTGTCACAAGGCTAGAAAAAGATAGTGATCCTTATCTCTCCCTGGAGCCTCAGTTTTCCCACTGTAAAATGGGTATGCCTTCTTCACAGGGCTCTTCTGAAAGTCACCATGGGCCATGATGAGGATATTGACTGTGGTCAACTCTGACTGAGGTTGGTCCAGTCCGGACCATCCTCCGGGGCCAACCCATGACCCATGGAGTTAGAGGGGCTAGGCTTGGTGGGCCCCAAGAGACAAACAGCATTGCCCATTCACCAAGAAATCCAGGCCGCAGGCCAGGGAAGGATGGCTCTCAGGATAGCCTACCCTACTTTGAAATTGTTGGGAGTTGGGGAAGACTCCTGGGTGGAAGGAGCCTTAGAGGTCACATTGTTATTTGGCCTATCAGAATCAGCTCAGGTTGTCCACTATGGCTGGGCAGTGGGCAGTAGACACTCAGCTTGCTCTCAGACCTCTTCCTGTTCCTTTGTCTTCTGGAGCCAGCCCATACTCTCCTCTCTCTAAACCCTGGTTCCCCAGCCTCACTCCAGGTCCTCAGACTCTCTCTGTCTTTTCTTTTTCAGGACTCTGGACCCAACAAGGTAAGCTGCTTTCCTTAACCCCAAGGGGAGGGGGCTGGAAGCAGAGAGCCCTCAGCCCAGCACTTCCTGTGAAAGTCTCAGCAGTAAAATGCATCCTTCCCATGTTCACTTAATAAACAAACATGCTGAACTCACCTCTGAGCCAGGCCCTGTGCCAGCAGCTAGGCCTTAGTGGTGCATAGCACGGGTCTTCTGGGTCCACAGCACGGTGGAGGAGGTAGGCACAGAAACAGAAAAATAAGAATGTGAAGGAGGACCCCAATAAACCCAGAATTTATTTCTAAAAAATTGTGTATTTCTTCTTACATGTTTGAACTTCAGTCATCTTCAAAGTACTGTCTGTTTGATGCAGTACACCTATTGGGATGCTTTTCTACAGCTCAAAACAGTTTTTGAACTTGTCAGTGCAGACGCCTTTTAGTGCTTCTGCCGTTTTTTGTTTTACCTCTTCCACATCTGCAAAACGTTTCTCTTTGAGAAAATTTTTTCATCCAGAGAAATAAGAAAAAACGACTCAGGGCAAGATTAGGTAAATAGGGAGAGTGGAGCATTTTTGGTCGAAACTGCCATGCACTCAGCACCACATGGGGTGCATTGTCATGATGGAAGGTCCAGTCACCCGTTTGCCACAACTTGGGACATTTCCTCCACAACGCAGTCTCTCACAATAATGCTAGCTGGTACACTGATGCCAGTGGGTTCCCAGAACACTTACTTAACCAAGGAAGCCTACACTACCAGGGGCCTGACCTCTAAAAGATAATTCTGGATTTTTTGGGGTCCCCCGCCATATCATTAAAAATTGGGATGAATTCCATAAAGGAAAAAATGGGCTATGAGAGTGACCCCCAAGTGAGATGCCTCTAGTTTGTAAGGCAGCTTTGCAGGGGAGTAAGTCTTAGGGTGAACACCTGAGGAGTGTAGGGGGAGCCAGCCGGGTGGGAGGAGCTCCTGTGCCAGTGGTTGGAAGGGCTGGTGTGAGGGCTTGAGGTGGGAAAGAGATGGGAAAGAATTGTGTGGTATTCTGTAGGGAACTGTGTGTGAAATGGTGTGGGACAAGAGTGGGAATTGTGTGAGGGGGCAACAGTGAAATGAGGAACTGCATGGGCAACTGTGAAATACTGTGTGATAGATTGTGCATGGAGGGAGCTGTGTGGGAAGCGGTGTGAAGAAGTGTGAGAATGACACTTGGGTCGGGTGGAGCTATGTGAGGAATCGTGTGGGGAGCTATTATGGGAGCATGTGTGAAGAAATGTGTGAGGAAGCGTGAACTACTGCGTGGAGCAGTGTAAGAAGCTGAGAGAACTGTGTGGAACTTTGTGGGGCACTGTTGAATGGTGTGAGAAAGTGTATGAGTCACTGTGAGGAAACTGAGGAGTTGTGGGAAATGTTTGAGAAGCGGTGGGGAAATAGGAAGACATCTGTGGGGAAGCCTGAGGAGCCGTGGGTGAGGGACTGTGTGAGCAACTGGGTGGGGACTGTGCGAGGACTCTGTGGAAGTGTGAGAGGAGGTGAAATGAAATGGGAAAACACGTGGGAATTGTGTGTGTGGGAACCAGGAGGAAAAGTGTGTGGAACTGTGGAAGGAGCTGTGAGAGAAATTGCATGCGAAACTGTGTAAGAAGTGTGTGTGCAGCTGTGTGAGGATCTTGGTGGCAAACTGTTTAGGCTAAATGTGAGGTACTGTGTAGCCCTATGTGAGGAACTGTGTGCGGAACCTGAGGGAATGGTGAGGAACCGTGTGACAAACTATGTGAAAAACTGGAAGAACCCGTGTGAGGAACAGTGTGAAGAAGTGTCTCCAGGAATGTCCAAGGAACTATGTGAGAACCTGAGAGAAAGCGCATAAGAAGGGTGAAGTACTGTCTGCAGATGTGTGTGGGGAAGTGTGTAAGGAACTGTGGAACCATGAGAGGAAGTGTGCGAAACAGCATGGGGAATTGTATGGGAACTGGGTGAGGAACTGTGGAACTACATGAGAAACGTGTGGGAAATTGTGTGAGGAATGATAGGAGGAATTGTGTCGGGGACTGTGGGAGGGATTGTGAGAAACCGTGTGACTGTTTGGGGAACTAGGTAGGGAGTGTGTGGAAATGTGAGAGGAAGCCTGTGAGATGGTGTGGGGAGCTGTGTGGGAACTAGGCGAAACTGGGAGCTACAGTTGGAGAACTGTGAGAAACTGGGGAAGTGTGTGAGGAGCTGTGTTGGGGTTGTGACACTTCACCCTTGTGTGAAGGATTGTGAGGGACTGAATGGTGTAGGCAGCTGAAGGAGTACCTGAGGGACGGTGTGGGAACGTGTGAGGAAACTCTAGAAACTGTGTGGGAGCTCTGCGGAGCTGTGTGAGGACCTGAGAGGAACGGTGTGAGGAACTGCGAGAGGGACCGTTTGGGAAACCGTGTGTGCAACTGGAATGGGACCTGTGTGTGAAACGTGGGGACTTGTGTGAAACTGTGAGAGAAATGGCGTGGGGGGATGGTGAGGAACCGTGGGGAACGATGTGGGGAGTCGTGTGAGAAGCCGAAGAGCTGGGAAGGATGGAGAACTGGGTGGAACTCTGTGAGAGAACTGCGGGGGAGTGAGAGGAAGTGTGGGCTGACAAGTGAGGAACTGTGAGAGGAAATGTGTGAAGTGTGGGGAAGTGTGGGGACTGTGAGGCTCTGTGTGGGAACTGTGAGGCTCTGTGTGGGAGACCAGGTGTGGAATTATGTAAGGAACTGTTGGAGGAGCTGGAAGAAACTTTTTGGGGAAATATATGCAAAACTGGGCAAGGAGTTCTATCTGGGATGTGAGGAATTGTGTGGGAATCATGAGAAGCTGTGTGAGGAACTGTGTGTGGAACTATGGCGGGAACTGTGTGGGAAGTGAGTGTGGACTGTGTGGGAAGTGAGTGTGGACCGTGTGGGAAGTGAGTGTGGACCGTGTGGGAAGTGAGTGTGGACCGTGTGGGAAGTGAGTGGACCGTGTGGGAAGTATTTGTGACATTGTGTGGGAAGTATGTGTAGAACTGTGGGGAGTGTGTGGGGGACTGTGTGGGAAGTGAGTGTGGACTGTGTAGGAAGTATTTGTGAAGTTGTGTGGGAAGTGTATGTGGAGCCATGGGAAGTGTGGGTAGAACTGTGGGAAGTGCGTGTGGACTGTGTGGGTGAGCTGTGAGGGTAGAGTGTGTGAGACTGTGTGGGAAGCGTGTGTGGACTATGGGTGAATTGTGTGAGGGGTGCTTGTGGATCTGTGTGGGAAGTGTGTGGGACTGTGTGGGAGGTGAGTGTGGAACTGTACTATTTGTGATGTGAAGGAGTGTGTAAAGGGGCTGTGAGGGAATGTGTGAGGGACAGAATAAAGAATCATGAGGGGTGTTGTTTGAGAAACTGCACAGAGATCCGTGGAACTGAGTGAGGAACTGTGTGATGAATTGTGAGGTACGTGTGAGGAACTGGGTGAGGAACTATTGAGTACTGTGTGGAACTGTGTGAATTGTGAGGCACTGTGAGAAGAAGTTTGTGAAATGGTGTGTGGAGAGCCATGGGGGAGCTGTGTGAAGGAGCTCAAGAAGTGTTCGGGGAACAGCGTGGAATGGTGTGAGGAAGTGTGAGAAGCGTGTATAACCGTGTTAGGAACACTGCGAGGGACCGTGGGGAGCTCTGAGAAACCGAGAATTGTGTGAGAGACTGTGTGGGGAATTGTGTTGGGAAATGTTAGAGGAACTGTGAGAAAGCTTTGGGGGAGATGCATGAGACTCTGTCAGGGACTGTGAGGATTTGTGTGGAGAATTGTGAAGGAGTGTGTGGAGCCAGGACCTGTGTAGAGATCTGCATGGAACCACGGAGAGAGCTCTGTGCAGAGCTGTGAGAGGAATTGTGCATGGAACTTGGTAGGGAACTGTGATGAATTACGTGACACATTGTGAGTTCTGTTTGAATTATTGTGAATTAGGTGACACGTTGTGAAGAACTGTTTCGGGGTCCTGCGAGGCTCTTGAGGAACTGTGTGGGCAAGTGTAAGAGGCTGAGGAATTGTGTGATGGGCTGTGAGCAACTGTGAGAGGAACAATGTGGAACTTTGAGGAACTGTGTGTTTAACTGTGTGAGGGACTGAGTGAGGGACTGTGAGGCTATGTGGGAACTGTGTGGCTCGCTGTATGAGGGTCTGGGAGGAAATGTTGGCGGGATTGTGATAGAAATGTTTTTAGGAACTGAGTGAGAGAGTTTTTGAGGAAGTGGTCTAGGAATGATGCCTGGAGCAGGGAGCATGGGGCATGAGGATGATGAGGCAGTTGAGGTCAGGAGCCTGCCCTGAATCCTTGGTGCAGTGTCAGAAACTGGTTGACGGGGGTAGATGGGAAGTGGTGGGTGGGTTTTCAGCAGGGCTCACAGCGTCCGTGTTCGCCCAGGGCATGTCCTTCAGGCTGTTGCATGAAGAATAGATTGGGAGTGGGTGGCCTGGGTCTGCAGTCAGGAGGATGGAAGGTCAGTGTTGCCCTGATCTAGGCATGAGGTGGTGGGGCAGTGGATGGTTCTGGGAGATGGCAGAGCCCGACTGGACGGGGGCTGCTGGCAGATGGCAGGAGAGGCAAGGTGGTGAGGGGGCAGTGGAATCAAGAGGCCACTGGGCTCCCTGTCCCTGCTGAAGTGGCTGAGTAGTTGGAGGGCATTTATGTGGAAACAGAACAGAACCCATGGCAGAGAATTTACCTTCAGGAATTAAGTGATCAAAAACATAAAAATAAAAAAACAAACAAACTAGAAGTAGTTTTTCTCCTACCAAGTTTCCAAAGGAAAAAAAGCAGGCAACCCTGACACGTTGTGAGATGGACATCCTGAAACCCTGTTCGTGGAGAAGCCAGTGTGGCTTCTCCCCATGTCTCAAAAGCTTTCAAGCTTTTTGTCTTCTGCTAATGGAACACCCCCTGGGGGTTGTCCTAAAGGGCAATGACGTTTCTGCCTAGAGAAATGGCCCAGCCCTCCAGGGGGTGCCTGTGTGCATGTCCCTGGGTGTGGGCTCCTGGGGCTGGGGCCTTGCCTGCTGGCTACAGCAGGTACTTGGCAAACACTTCATAAACAAATGCACATGTGAATGAATAGACACTAGGAAGTAACTGAAGCCCACAATGAGTGAAATTATTAAGTCAGTCATAGAGTGTCCATAAGAAGCAATTCCCAGCAGCCATGGCATGACTGGAGTCCATATTTTGAGTGACCGCTGTTTGCCTTAATGGAAGAGTAAAGAGCCACAGGGGTAGCAAGAGTATAGAGGATGCTTCATCCTAAGGGTAGGGCTGGCAGAACAGACTACTAGAGGAGGGACCTGTGCACTGGCTTCTGAAGAATGGTGGGAAGTCTTATGGAGAGGGAAGGTGAATTCTAGGTGAAAGGGGAGGGATAAGCTGGGTGGGTGCCAGCAGAACCCTGGATGCTCCATTTAGCAGTGGGACAGAAAGAGTCGCTGATAGTGTTCAAGATAGAGGGCTGTGGCTCAGGTCGCTCCTTCTGGCAGAGTAGTGAGAGGATACACTCACCGGTGACATAAGCACTCCTGGGCTCTTGTCCAGCTGAGTAGCCCAGATACACAGCAGGGATGGATGAGGAAGAAACCTGAGGAATGTGCTAGAAAGTTCATTTCTGACCTGGAGTGGAGGTACCTGGGAGAGGTGCCCTGAGGTGCAGATGGAGAAAGGCCTGGGTGGCTTGAGAACATGACCAACAGGGCAGGTTCAACCCTGCCTTCACCTCAGCCTTTGGGTTTGGGGACCCACTTGGTAGGACCTGCCCTAGCACCTCCCTTTCCCTTCTATAGTGGGCTCAGGGTTGACCTTGAGTATTCCTCTGCCACAGAACAAGAAAAAGAAGAAGACAGATTTCATTCCGTACCGAGATTCCGTGCTGACCTGGCTCCTTCGGGAAAACCTGGGTGAGAACTCTTGGGTTCGCCCATCCCCGGGGCTCTAACTCTCACCTTGGGCTGTGCCCATCTCCCTGCCTGAGAGGGATACCCAGCCACCAAGAGGCGTCACATCCTTTCTGAATCAAGGCCTTTTGGAAGGCCTGGGAGCAGTGGCTGGTGGTAGGTTAATGGAGGCAAGTCTGGAAACCAGGATGTAGAGCACACACCCATCAGTGTTGGTGCTCCTGGGTCAGGCCAACTATGACACACAGACCAAGTACCCACCCTTCCCTGGACCTTGGTTTCCCCATCTGTAACAGGGGCCTGGGATGCAGTCCTGGGAGCCCTGCTTACTTACTGAGTTTTGAGGGGCTGCCATAAATCCTCCTCTTCATTCTGAGAATTGAGCAGATAGATGAGGTGAAGATTGAAACATGTCCGATGCTGATCTCATCTCTCCCTAAATAGCCGTGGCACTCCCCCACCCACCATCCCAGCTGTATTTACAATTGGAGAGGCTGATGCCCTGGGAGATAAACTGAGTCTCAGGGTGACTTAGTAAACATAGATGACTGGGGGTCTCTGGCCTTCCTTGGCTGCATGGCTGAGGCATGCAGAACCCTGGCTGACTGCCTCTGAACCCTATAGGCCTATACAGGCCTGCCAGGTGGAGGAGGGGGTAGGTGGAAACTCCTGGGGGCAGGTGGGCCTCACTGAGAGAGCACAAAAGTGTGTCCCTTCACCCAACATGTGGGCTGGGAAAGAGTCCCCCAGGTTCAGCTTCAGAGTAAGGGCGGGGCAGTCCTCCCATGGAGCCCTTCCTAGGGCCCAGTGTGGCATGTGCCTAGGCCTTCACACTGTCTTCTCACAGGAACTATGGGGCATCTATACCCTGAGAACATGGCCCTGAGGACACAGGTCCCTGGGACCAAGCAGGTAAAGTCATCTGTCCAAACTTGGAGCGCAGATGATGAACAGTCCTGAGAGCTGGAGTGGAGGTGGCAGTGACCCTGTTGGACTGCCAAGGCCACTGCCCCCACAGGACTCTCGCCCATCACTGACTCCTTTGAGAGCCCCGTGTGATCAACCTCCTCTGAAGAGAGAGAGCACAGTCACACCACATATTATCTGATGTTAAATATTGAGGAAAATATTTCAAATGAAAATGATTCAAGTGGGTGAAAAAATTGTTGAACGTAAACAGTTTTTATATTTGAAATAAATACCATAAAACTCTCTACAACTTGCCTCTCTGTTATATGGAAAGGGAGGCCTGGTTGTTATAAATTGGCCCCAAATGTGAATGAGAAAAACACTACACAGAAGAGAAATAATGGAGGTGTCTGGTGTTACAATGAAGGGACAGCCAAGGAAGGCCAAGTTTACTGTTCTCCATACTCATGGGTGGGGTGGGGGTAAACCTATGACTTAGTTTACCCCTCTGAGTCGCAGCCTTTCCATCTGTAAATGGAGAAAGGAGAAAGCGTAGCGGACACAGCATTAGGGCCTAGACTCCCTCCCTGGGTACAACCTGGTTTTCTTCTCACAGGTGGTAACTCGCGAACTGCTATGGTGGCAGCCCTGAGCCCTGCAGATATCAACTACGATGAGACTCTCAGCACACTGAGGTGTGTTCTCCAGGGAGGCAGACTCTGCTTCCCATCATGTGTCTTGGGGGATGGATCCTTCCATGCTTGAGTTAGCAATGCCAGTGAGCATGGTGCCTCTTCTGGAGGATTCACCTGGAATTCTGTGAGGCTGGAAGTGATTGGTTCTGGGGCTTCTGAGCCTGGATGGGTGCTGTTTCATTTCCATCAGTCTTTGGGGTGCACTTTGGGACTGCGGCAGCCAGAGCCCAGTGCCACCAGATTGGGAGAGCTGTGCTCACCGGGCTAAGCGTTGTATGCTCTTCTGCTGGCTGTGGGAGTCCCTGGGTTTTTTTGTTTGTTTGAGTTGGAGTCTCACTCTGTTGCCCAGGCTGGAGTGCAGTGGCACACTCATGGTCACCCCAGTGTTGACCTGCTGGGCTCCAGCGATCCTTCTGCTTCAGTCTTCCAAATAGCCAGAACTACAGGTGCGCGCTATCACACCTGGCTAATTTTTGATATATTGTAGAGATGAGGTCTTGCCAAGTTGCTTGGGCTGGTCTCGAACCCGCAGGCTCAGGCAGTCTACTCACCTCGGCCTCCCAGAGTGCTGGGATTACAGGCTGAGCTGCTGATCCTGGCCTGGGTTTTTATTTAACAAAGGGGACACAAGTGTGTCTTAAAAGATCTTTGCGACTGCAGGGTGAGCACTGTGGTGGGAGGCTTGGCCTCCAGCCCTGCAGGAACTGCTCAGTTGTTTGGGTCAGCAGTCTCCTTGCCTCTTTTGGCCATGCACCACCAATAGTAAAGAGAAAAGGGATATGTGATCCCCATGGAGGTTCCTATACTTGTTTGTAACACGGATATGTGCATCAGCTGATGCACTATAGGAGTGAAACTGCATAAACATAGACTTTCTCACATTGTCCCAGAGGTTGAACTTGCTCCCTCCACCCTGGGACCACTGTGGGGAGAAAACACTACTCTGTCCCTTCTTCTGGGCCTCAAACTTCCCCAAGTGGGTGAACCAGGGCTGGGTGACCCCACAGTAGGTTTTCTCTGGCCAGTGGTCCCAGATGCTATTCCCAGTGACTTGCAGTGGGGTGACTCTCACTCTGTACTGGGCTTTGCTGGCCCAGGTCCATCCCTTTGCCCAGCTGCTGAGGCCTCCCTGCCAGACTATGTCCCAGTCCAGGCTCTGGGCACCTCTAGGCCTGCCGGACATGGGCCTGTCTTGAGCACAGCCCATAGTTCCACTTCTGCCCAGGTATGCCGACCGGGCCAAGCAGATCCGTTGCAATGCTGTCATCAATGAGGACCCCAACAACAAACTGATCCGTGAGCTGAAGGATGAAGTGACCCGGCTGCGGGACTTGCTGTATGCTCAGGGTCTTGGAGACATCACCGACAGTGAGTGTCTGTGCCAGTCTGTCCTGGGCAGGACCTCAGGGCCTCAGCCTCAAGGACCTCTCAGGTCCTCTCTCCTGGGACCACCTCATTAGCTGTAGCGTGGACTGGAGCTGCCCCAGTCCAGGCTGTCCCCACAACCCCTCTGGACCAATCCCTGTCCCTGTTCCTTGTTCCTGGGCATAACCACCTCTGAGTGGGAGGCTGGGCAGGGGCCCTGGACCAGGTGAGTTTCCTGGCCTTGACCTGGCTGGAATTGCATGATTTGGGTTTGGTGCTGGCCCCAGTGGGCCAGAGGCAGCTCCCTTGGAAGCTCTGTGGGCAGGCCTTGGGTGCTGGGGTTGCAGCAGACCCTGTGTCCCTGCATGAAGACCTCCACAGCCCTGCCTGTGGCTACTCACCCATTCCTGGCTGCCTGGCCTGTGAAGGGTGTGCCCGACCCTCTGAAGACAAACCTGTTCTTCTGTTTCTCTGTCTTTCCTCCCTCCCCCATGCCTCCCCTCCCCCATAGCAAACACTGTGCCTGGAGGACCCAAATGTGTGTATTCCCCTTTGCTGCTCTCTGTGCACCTCTGCTTCTAGCCCTGGCCATTGTGGGGGCCCAGGGCAGCATGGGCCGGGAGGGGTGAATCTTAGGGCACCTCTTCTGCTTTCCCCTCCTTTTTGGAGGCAGAAGCAACTGCCCACCCTCAGTCACAGGACTCTCCTGGTAGATGTGGGGTTCCATCTACCTGTGAGTCCACACTCATGGTTCATTCCTGCCGGTATAACCTACGTGGGAAACTGAGGCAACAAGGAGATCAGGTTGCTCCTGAGACCTCCTTAGTTTAAAATTAGCCAAGGTCATGCCTTCTGACCCTGCCTGTGCACCCAGAGGCCAGAAAAGGTCAGAATGTCAACACCAAAGGGCCAGGAGAGCTGGAGGACCAGTCCCCTCCCTTGCTCTTGGCTCAGGCCTCTGTCTACCAGGCCATTTCTCCAGCTACCCCACATATCCAGGACCCTTATCTCTGGAAATGCCATGAGTCTAAGTACTTATGGCCTTTGGGTCTCCTCTGTCTTGGGCTTAGCTCCATGGGGTTTAGTGCCGCCCTGACGCCAGGTCTCAGGGTGCCCTCAGTTTCCCCAGTGCCCTGTGCAGTCCTGTGCTTGCTGCTGCTCTGCCGTGCGTGTGCTTCTGCTAGGAGGGGCTTGGCACTGCCCACTTTGGAAGGTGCCACATTCCTACCTCCCCTACCTTAGGGGCAAGCAAGCCCTGGGTGGGTGGGTGAGCTCCTTGTGGTGGAGAAGGGGCTGTGTTTACTTTCTCCCCTAGAGTGGTCTCGGGGCTAATTTCCATGCTAGTGGACAGGACAATTAGGAAGGCCTGACCTCATAGCTTGGGGGTGTGTGGTGGCCCAGGCCTATGGTGGGTATGAGGGGTGGACATCCCCACCAAAGGGGATGAGGGTGAGTGTGGGTTTCCTAGGTGCAGGGCCATTGCCAAGTGGCCACCAGCCAGTCAGTGAACAAGGTGGGAAAGGCAGGGAGGACAAGTGCCAGGGCAGGCACATGTGAGCTCGTGGCCCTCAAGTGCAGAGGCTGTGAGGTGGCCTGGCAATAGGGCCTGGAATGCAGATGCTGGGGAAGCAGAAGGCCCAGCACCAGTGAGCTCCAGTGCCTGGCCACACCAAGCTGCTGTCAGGGAGGGTGGACCTGGGCCAGGTGGGCGAGTGGGTCTCCTCTGGGGTGGCAGGTGAGGGGTAGCAGGAAGGCCTTGCATGCGCTTGTCCTGGGCCGGGCAGGGCTGCTGCACTTCAGTTGTGGTTTCTGTTTCTTGCTTTCTCTGGGCCCCACCTCTTGCTTTTTCCCAACTTGGTCTCTCTTTTCTCTCCCTTCCTTTGTCTGTCCACCCATCCTCCCCTTCCTCCCCATAGACGTGTTCGACCTTGAGAACAATAACCTTAACCGTGGTGGGGCAGTGAATCAAGCCCCTGACACTCTCTCCACAGTGACCAACGCCCTGGTGGGCATGAGCCCCTCGTCCTCGCTCTCAGCTCTATCCAGCCGTGCGGCCTCTGTGTCCAGCCTCCATGAGCGCATCTTATTTGCCCCGGGCAGTGAGGAGGCCATTGAAAGGCTGAAGGTGAGGGCAGGTTGGCCTCAAGGCTCTGGGCTCTGGGAAACTGGGAGAACTCAGAGGAATTAGATGCATCTCTCCCTCCCCAGGCACGGTCTGTCTTGATAGGGCCAGAGTGAAGTGGCAGCAGGAGTCTTGGGACTGTGGCCACACGGGTGCACTGTGGCCTATTCCCAGTCTGTCCATTGCAGCCAAGGTAGCCAGTTAACTCAGGGGTCTCTAGGCCATGGGATGCATGAGATTCGGCCACTGGGTAAAAAGTGCCCCTGCAGGACCCTGGACCTCTGTGTGTGGATGACCTGTGCCCCCCGCCCCCAGTGCCAAGCCTGGAGGGGAAATTCTAAGCTGGATGCCCAGGATCGAGACTTCCTGTGAACCTTTAGTGGTGTGAGCTGGCACTTGTTCAAGGAGCGATGAGCTGTGTACTGGCCTTCGTGGAGAGGAGTCTGGTCCCTCTCAGCCACTAGCACCCCCTCTGCTGGTGTCATTGCAGCTCTCTGCTTGGTTTCCCACGAGACTGCACCCCCTGAGAAGGGCAGACGAGTGTTCTGCAGGCTCCCAAACTCCTCTAGGCCGTCCTGTGCTCACGCCTGCATGAAACTAATCACCTCTCAAAACCCATGGCTGTGCTTCATGAGCCCTAGCAATGCCCTCGGCTGGTTTTAGGTTTTCCATTCACTTCTCTCCAGTGAATGACTATGTGCAGGGGCAAGCCCCAGATCCTGGAGACTGAGGAGCTGAGGGGTAAAGGCACAGAGGCCCAGTCTAAGGGTGGGGGTGAGGTGGAGCCAGTGACCCTGTAGTATAGACTCTTACTGGGATGTGGAGGTCCTTCCTGGGGTGTGGGATTCACCTGGGGTGTGGGGATTCTTCCTGAGGTGCGGGGTCCACTTGGGGTGTAGGGATTCTTCCTGGGTATGCAGGGGTCTTTCTTGGGGTATAATAGTTCTTCCTGGTGTGTGAGGGCCCTTCCTGGGTTGTAGGGTCCACTTGGAGTGTGGTGGTCTTTCTTGGGATTTCAAGGGGTCCTTCCAGAGGTGTGGGGATACACTTGGGACATGGGTGTTCTTTCTGGGGTATGGGTGTCCATCTGAAGTATAAGGCGCCTCTGGAATATGGGTAGGAAGGAAAGGGAGAAGCCATGCTGATGCTGGAAAGTGTCGCCTGTGTCCTGAAGAGGGACAGGACCCATGGGTTCTTAGCAGCAGTGAGGACAGCTGTGCTTTGGGAGCTGAGTTTTGGTGTTTTCTGGGAGTATTTGTTTCTTATTTCCCTGAGATTTATTTTGCCTTTTTTCCTTTCTCTTGGGTATGTATGTATGTGTGTTCTCTGAACTTTGCCTTGGTCTTCCAGTCATCTCCACTGCCTGGATGGACCAAGGAATGTGGGCTCCTGTGTTCTGCAGCCCCTTTTCTGTTGAGCCACTGCCCTTCAGTCCCAGAAGCTCACTCTGCTCTGTGTCACTCCCCAGGAAACAGAAAAGATCATAGCTGAGCTCAACGAGACCTGGGAGGAGAAGCTGAGGCGGACAGAAGCCATCCGGATGGAAAGGTGGACAGCAGGGAAACTGAGGCTAGAGGGAGAGATGCAGCCAGCGATCTCATGGTTCAGGCAGAACAAGCACCGAGCCCTACTCTCTAGTCCTGGACTCCCACACCCCATGGTGGCTATGTTCCAGCCATGGGGCAAACCTGTCCCTTACCCCAGTAACCTCCACTTCATGTACCACTGTCCACTGTCCACTGTCCACTGAGGGCCAATCATGGTGCAAAGGGCTGGACTCACCAGTCGATGCCTTAACCTGCTGATCAGATGGGATGCTGTGTGGGCTTCACCAAGGGTCACAGCAGCTGGAATCCTGCTGGCTCCTGTCAGTCAGTCAGTCAGTGTGAGGCCAGTCTTGGAAACCTCATAGAGCTTGTGCTGATCCCAGCTCTGTCTCCCCAGGGAAGCACTGCTGGCCGAAATGGGCGTGGCCATGAGGGAGGATGGCGGTACCTTGGGTGTGTTCTCTCCCAAAAAGGTAAGACTGGTTGCAGTTCTGTGGTACTGCCCTGACCTAGACAGGGTCAGGTGATGCACTGTCCTTGGTGGAGGCCAGAGGGTGTTCCTTGGAGGAAGAAGAGTGCAGCAGGGGTCTGGCCTAGGCACCAGGGAAGTCACGCTCATCCACAGCCGCATCTTCCTTTGTGTGGGGGACTCACCCCCCATCCCCACAGTGGGGTGTCCTGGTGGCCTTGGGACATCAGATGGGTCTCTTAGCTGCCTGGGGTATGGACTGAGTCAGTGAGACCTTTTCATATTGCACATGTCCCCAGGCTCCCAAAAATATGGTATTTCCCAGGACAGCAGAGGGGTACCCCCAGCATTGTTGTGCTACCCGCCAAGGCTCTCTGTGGCTTGCTGTTGCCAGCACACACCAAGTGCTATGTCCAGTGAGGGCTTTGACATGAACAATCATCTGTGTGATTGCAGCCTGGGAGGGGCTGGACAGGGCTGTGATCCAGCCTAGGGGAAACAACATGTTCTAAGCCCAGAGGCAGGAGGCCTGAGAGAATCTGCAGGCAGGTTCTGGTGCCTGGGTTGGGCAGGAATGGACAGTATCCTAAAAAGGCTTTACTCCACATACCCTCCACACAGGCCTTTGGTTTTGTCTGGAATGGATTGTTCCTTCCACTGTTCAGACCAGTCACCTTCCTGGAGGGGTGGGCACATCCCTAGGGGTGTGTGGCGTTCCCTAGGGAGACTAGGCACCCTGGAGTCCATTGGCTTCGTTGGTAGCCCTGGATCTAGGCACTGCTCAGGAGTAGGACCACCGGGGCCCTGCTCTTGAGAAGCTCAGTGCTCTTGGGGTTGGAAAGACATGTACAAGCTGTTAGTTGTCCCACGGCTGCAGGTCCCGCTCAGCCCCACAATGGCGAGCACAGCCCTTCTTTTCTTGGGACGGGGAGGGGATGGTTGGGGAGGATCTGTGCCTTCTGTTTGATAACCAGGTTTCCACAACTGTGCACTGGGGCGCTGGTAGGGACACTGCAGGATTTATAACTGGGATAGAAGTGGCTTGCCCCAAGGGACCAGGGGGGAAGTTGAGGAACTGTCCCAGCCTGGTGCCTTCACCATGTGGCAGGACCCTTGTTGGGGACACAGGCCGTGGGGGACTTTCCTGAGCTCAGAGAGTACAGTGAAGATGGGGGTGTTGGGGCTGTAGTACCTGGAGACTGAGTGAGGCAGGGAGCAGAGGGCAGTTCTCAGACGTGTGGCTGGTGGGAAGTGGTCACTTTGGACTTAGGTCAGATCACCTTGGACCTGTGGACAGGAAGTCTGTGGGGTGGAAGATCTGACCTCCAAGCCTTGGGGGCTCAGCGGGGACTTCTTTCATAGTCTTTACTACCCAGCCTCCAGGGTCCAGTCCCCCTGCCAGGGTCCTAATCCTTCTTGGCTCTTGGCTCCCACTTGAGATCCCACAGTTTCTGGGTGTTCTCAGCAGGAACAGGGCCCTGGAGCCCCATTTTATAGTCCAGAGCTGGGAGTCCAGGACCCTGTGGGACCTATCCTGGGGTCTGCTCATCACCACAGCCTCAGCAGGGCCCCTATGTGCCAAGAGCTGGAGCTCCCAGCCCCGCGGAAGCTCAGCTACCCCTGAAGTGCCCCAGGTGTGTGTAGGAGGCTGGGCTCCATCAACCTGCTGGCTGAGGGTTTTCTGTGTTCCTCACTTTCTTGGCTTCGATTAACCAGCCTGGCAAGACCAGCTGAGTGGAGGAGCCTGAGGTCCTCTGGGAGTCTTTTCCTTCATACCTCCTGTCCTCTCTGCCAGGCTGGGGAGGACGCTGTGTCCCCCAGGAAGCCAGGCCTAGGACTGGTGGTGATCTGGTGCCTAGGGAGAGATCAGGTGGGGTGGCTAGCACTGGCTCTGTCTCTCCTCTGGAGAGGTGACCCTCTTTCCTCCCCCCAGACGCCACACCTCGTCAACCTGAATGAGGACCCGCTGATGTCTGAGTGCCTCCTCTACTACATCAAGGATGGGATCACCAGGTGGGAGGATGGCCCACTGCCTCTCCAGCCAAGCCAGGGTTTGGGGCTTGGGTGGGGGAGGGGGCGGGCTCCCTGTTCCTGCCACAGAGGGGCCACCAAGCTTGGGCATATACTGGGACAGTGGGCCTCTTGCTCACTGTCACTTCCCCTGTGTCCCCATATACACTCCCTGGGTGTTTCCTGAAAGATCCTGGAGGGATATCCCTGGGGACCAGTGAGTGGCATCCTGGGTGTACTGGGTCTCTGCTGTCAGGCTGCTGATGGTGTCCCCTCTCTGCAGAGTGGGCAGGGAGGATTGTGAGAGGCGGCAGGACATTGTTCTGAGCGGGCACTTCATCAAGGAGGAGCACTGTGTCTTCCGGAGTGACTCCAGGGGAGGCGGTGAAGGTATCACCACCCTGAAGCCCCCACTTGCCCCCTGGCCCTGTGCTGCTGATTATCAGGCCTGATTGAGGCATGCTGGGTCAGCCCCAGTTGAGTTGTCGCCTGTTACCAGCTTCCCAGCTCTAAGTGGGTGCCAAGTTATATTTCTGGGCAGGATGTGTGTGTGTGTGTGTGTGTGTGTGTGTGTGTGTGTGTGTGTGTGTGTGTGTATGTGTATATGTGTATGTGTGTACGTGCACGTGTGCATGCGTGACATTTGGGGGGACAGTAATGGAAAAATGCCTGGTGCCTCCTGTGGCCAGGGTTGAGTACTTCTTTAGAGAGCTGAGCCTCTTTGAAGGCTGGGGATAGGGGAATGGGGGGGTCTGAGTGGGGGACACAGGGGGCTGTTTCCCCTACCTCCTATGCCACAGCTGCAGTATGGTGGGAGTGAGGTGGTATTCATGGTGGGAGGACAGTGAGCCATGAGAAGGGAGCCCAGATCTAGTGTAGAAAACTATTTTTAGGCCACACTTTCCTGTTGATTGTGGACAGCTATCTGTCCATTTCTCCTGCCTGCCCAGTGGCCTCCCTCTTGAAGGTGACATGGGCCCATCCTCATTGTTTGGTGCTGCCTGTGTTGGATGGCCCTGCTGTGTCAGTGTGCCATTACACTGCCCAGGGTCTGAGCTCAAGGTATTTCCTGAAGACATTTGGCCTGCCTCTGGCCTGTAGACCCATGACCAACTCCTGCTCCCCAACTTGGTTGCCTCAGGATGGTGGCCCTAAGCAGTGCTGGGGACAATTGGCTCTCTCAGAATTCTCCTCTGACCACGAAGTCCCTGCCCTTTCCCGTGTGGGTGGGCCCCAAACCCAGAGGGCTCTGGGATCCCTTGGGACCTGTTGACTGCTGCTTCATGTCCTTGTCCACCTGGAGACCTGGCAGGGTCCTGGGTTGTCAGGTCCAGCAAGGCCTTCCAGCTCTGACTTAGGCATGTGTGCTTCTCTCCTAAGGGATCCTTTCCTCCTCTGTTAAGTGAGGTGAGACCCACCCTCGGGCTTCTCTGAGGCCCAGACAAGGTGTCAGCAGTGGTCAGGCTCTGTGGCTAGCAGGAAGGAGGCCTGGGTAGGGACTCACTGGGTACCAGGTGAGCCAAGTCACTGCAAGTGACAGTCCCTCACAGCCCTCCTCTTCTCTGCCCTTTCCTACCTGTGCTGTAGCTGTGGTGACCCTGGAGCCCTGTGAAGGGGCAGACACCTATGTCAATGGCAAGAAAGTCACAGAGCCCAGCATCTTGCGGTCAGGTACGTCCTGGGAGTCAAGGGGTCAGCTGAGTGGGCAAGGATGTGAGGTGAGGGCTCTGTTTCCTCATCTGAGTCACCCACTCCTATGCACCGTCTGCTCCCATTGGGACGGCAGATCTGCAGGACTGTGGGGCATTCAGGGAAAGGGACTGTGGGCACCTGACAGCTCAAGTAACTCACCATGTCCCCATGCTGGGCACACAACATCAGCATCCGAGAGCCTGCACCATTGGCTGGTGTAGAGAAGACGCCATTCACACAACTTGGGGAATCTGTGACACTGAGTTTATGCTGTGGGCTGAGTGAGGAGCTAAGGATGCCATCATGGTGGGATTGGTGGAGACAGTGCTGGAGACAGAGGTTTCCCTGAGCCAAGGGGTTACAGAGTGTCAATGGGTTGGGATCTACACCAGCCTCTGAACCCTGGAACCCTGGGGCTGGCGTTAGTTCCCAGGCACTGAGGTGTCCCTGATGTTATAAATGTTATAAGACACACATACACACATACACACACACACAGTATATAATCCCTTCTTAAAATCAGACAACATGTATACAGTGGCTCTCCTGAGTGACTGTGATTATTGCCTGGGGGTTAGGGCTCTACCAGAGAAATAGTAGCAGTAGGATATCTAGAGGTAGATGTAGACTGAGATATTTTGAGAGAGAGAGATACATTTGTGTGAGAGGGGACCCCCTCCAAAAATAACGTTATTTTTTTGGAGAATGGCCCCCTTGTAGTACTGGCTTCCCCCACTAGGTAAGTGTTCTGGAACCCATCAGCATCAGTGTACCAGCTAACGTTGAGAGACTGTATCCAGCTTCAGTGAATTTTTATTTATTTTTATTTTTTGAGATTCTTTCAACAGGTTTGCCCATTTCATGATGGGTGATTGACCAAAAACAGCATGACCCCCGTGCCCCACCATCCTTATTTATCTGATGTCACCCCAAGTGACTTTTTGTCTGATCCCTGGATAAAAAATTTCTCAAATGGAAACATTTTGCTAATGCAGAGGAAGTGAAACAAAAGATGGCATCAAAATCGACAAGTTCAAAGATGGTTTTGAGCAGTGGAAAAAGCATCTTAATAGATGTACTGTATTAAACAGAGAATACTTTGAGAATAACTGAAGTTTAAACATGCAAGAACAAATACACGATTTTTAATAAATAAATTCTATTTTGGGGGGCTCCCCCTTGTATATGTATAGAGGCTTATTTCAAGGAACTGACTTGTGATTCTGGGACTGCTCAGGGAAGTCTGAAATTCATAGGCTGGAAACTCTTGGGCAGGACTCACAGTCTGCTGGCAGAATTTCTTACTCAAGGAAGCCTCTGTTGGTTCTAAGGCCTTCACCTGCTTGAATGAGGCCCACCCCCACTACTGGGACCTCCTTCACTTACAGTTAGATGATTGCTGGTGTTGACCCCTTGTGTAGAGTACCTTCATGGCAACACCTAATAGTGTTTGATTGAATCAGTGGGTGCTGTGCCCTGGCCAGGTTAGCACATGAAACTGACCATCATGTTGGCTTTGGCCAGGGTTTGTGAACTTTTGGCTTAGAATGAGCGAGACCATCCCCCTACCTTGGCTTGGGGAGAAGCACAGGTGACAGGGAGGGGGAGGTGAAACTGGCGGCCCATTTGTCCACCCCTGAAGGGCTTTTGGCATCTAGTAGGAGTTTCTAGGACTCAGGCGGTTCCGTCTTTGTGTTCCCTTGGCATGCCTTGGAGGGAAGGATACACTGTTCATCTCAAATTCATGGAGTCGCCTCATTGTGAAGAATTGATGTCCCTGGGAGATAGCAGTTCAGATAGATAGCTATGCCCATTTTCCCTTGTTGTTTTGGGGTTGATCCTGGTGTCTATGGGCTGGACTGAGAGAGGAGGCCTCGACTTGGGGTTTTCCTCCTGATGTCTGAACTGGGCTATGTGTGGGTTGCATGTGGGCCCAAGGATGGGGAAGACAGAAGAAGTGACCAGCTGAGGGCAGCCAGGAAGGGGGTCTGGGGGAGGACCCACTTGCAGACATGGGGACCTGGGTGGGAGGAGGGGCAGAGTTGATGTTCCCAGGGAAAGTTGAAAGGAAACTAGAACATCCAAAGGGAGCCCATATAGGCAGGACTGTTGTAGGCAGGGCTGTCTGAAGACAGTGATTGCAGCCCTGAGGGTGCTACAGATGGAGTAGGCCCAGGCGCTGGGGTAGGAGCAGCTAGATGGAAGCCCATGCCTTTGGAAGCCCAACTCTGAGACTCTATGACTGCCTGTGCTGGTTGGCAGCCACCAGGGCTCCTTCCAGCATCTTGTGACCTCTTGAACGTGGACCCTGTCCCTGGCCCCGGGCACAAGAGACCTGCCCTGGACCTGGTTCCAGTCTAGTGGGGGCAGACAGATGGCAAGGGCTCTGCAAGTCTACAAGGCTCTGCAAGTCTGCAAGTCCCTGCAGCAGTGCTCTGTGGAGGGGCTCACACTCAGCCTTGGTGTGCACAAGGCCCCAGATCCTAGATGTCAGAGGGAGGTAGAGGGAGTGTTCTGACTATGTGCTCAGGGGTCTCAGGGGCATGACTTGATGATAGCCTTGGGCAGAGCATCTGTGGGGACATTGGAGCATAGCAGAGATCCCAGATCTGTGGTTTGCAAATGTCACTGGATGCTGAGTAGGGAGTGGCTGAAGGGCAGATTTGGTGAGAGTGAGGAGGCCCATTCAAGCCCGGCGAGGAATGAGGAAAGAGTGGCTTGGAGCTGGGGATGGTGGGGTGCCCGTACCACCCTTTTTTCTTTTCTTTCCTCCTTCCCTCTTGAGGCCACCAGAGATCTGCATGTCCCCCAAGGCCACCTTTGCCTTTGTCCACCAGGAAATCGCATCATTATGGGTAAGAGCCACGTGTTCCGGTTCAACCACCCTGAGCAGGCCCGGCAGGAGCGTGAACGAACACCCTGTGCGGAGACACCTGCTGAGCCTGTGGACTGGGCCTTTGCCCAGCGTGAGCTTCTGGAAAAGCAGGGCATCGATATGAAGCAGGAGATGGAGCAGAGGTGAGACTGAGGCTGCTTCCGATCCCCCCAACTTTCCTGCTGTTCCCCCACCCTCACCTCTGACCTGTCTGCTTTCTCTCATCACCCCTCCTCTTTGTTCACCCCACTGCCCCCTTGCAGGCTCCAGGAGCTGGAGGATCAGTATCGCCGTGAGCGGGAGGAGGCCACCTACCTCCTGGAGCAGCAGAGACTGGTAAGGACCCTGGCCCCTCCAGCCCAACAGGCCCCCACTCCCCTCAGGGGACCCCTTCTCTCCCATGCTCACCTCTTTTGTTTACCAGTCTCCATTTCTTGTGTGTGAGCTTGTGAAGCTGTGTGTAGGTGCACTGCAAGAGGCCCAGGCAGGGAGGGCCACAGAGGGGACTCGCGGTTTGCAGTGGAGCCACAGACCTTATTTTTTCTGCAGGACTATGAGAGCAAACTGGAGGCTCTGCAGAAGCAGATGGACTCCAGGTACTACCCAGAGGTGAATGAGGAGGAGGAGGAGCCGGAGGATGAAGGTGAGTGCCTGAGTGTGAAGGTGGGTGGGGCCTGGGTCTCCAGCTGGGGCAGGGTCTTGGAGAAGAGGCAACCCTGAGACTCTCCTGGAGGTCACTGGTTGGCAACTTGGTCCTGGAGTCTGGACCTGTCCCCCTGGGAAAATACCTTTTTGTCTCTAGGAAGCAGCATAGAGGAAGAACTGGGACAGGCTAGCACCTCTACGCACTCACACACTCCCATATGCACACACATGCACACACTCATGTGAAAACACTTGACTATACATGTGTGCACACATATGCTAGCTCTGTCAGGAGCAGCTGGGATGATGAGGGGGATGGTGCTGGCAAGGGTTCACCATGCTCACATGTGTCTCCTTGCCCTGTCCTTCCAGCTGTGAGGCTCATGGGGCTCCTGAGGACAAGTCCACTCTTCACCTCATCTCAGGATTCTTGGGGCCCCTGAGTATGAGTTCACTCTGCACCTTATCTCAGGATTCCCCTTTGCCAGCACGTGCTTGGGGCCAAATCAGCAGACCTCATGCTGCTGTGGGTTCAGGGGTGGCCCACGGCATGGTGATGGGGGCAGCTCTGACCAGCTGGTCCACACCTTTGTGCTTGAGTGACCTTGGTCTCTTCCCTTGTCTGTCCTCGTCTACTTAGTGAGGCTCTTTCCCACTGCAAAGCTCAGGGGCTCTAGCTGGGAAGAGCAGAGGGCCAATGATACTATGTTGGGAGAAGGGGTAGGGCCTGGATGCGAGGACAGGCCCCTTCTTGTTTCCCTGCTGGTCCTTCTCTCAAGGGCTTAGTGGGCAGAGAAGGAGTGTGAGCCAGGAGAGGGTGTACAGGTCAGCCCCACATGGAAGCACCTGGCCTGCCCTCCTGCCTCCTCTCCCACGGTTCCCCACTGCTGGTCTGAAGTGGTTCTTACCAATATCATTGGCAGTTTTGCCCCCACCAACCACTCTGACCTTCACCCTAGCTTTCAGTGATGCTCACGTGTGGGGAGCTGATGCCTTCTTTCCTTTGGGCACGTGTAACTTTTCACATTGCTCACTGTGGCAGATTTTTCTGCCAGTTGCTTCTTCCTGTGCACCCAGAATAGTTAGTGTGACACCAGGCACAGAGTAGGAGGAAACCTGGGAAGGGAGGGGCTGAAACAGTTCCTTCCACCAGGCCAGCCTGCCCGTCCACCTCTGGCCATAGTGATCATTGGGGGAATAATCCTTCAGTCTTTAATTTTTTCGCTTGACTGACCACCCTGGCCACAGTATACAGTGGGTGTACACAGTGTCATCAACATGGGCAGCCTCAGGAAATGACTGTCCCAGTTTGACCTTCCAGAGGGCAGGGTGTGGTGGGCAGTGGCATGGCTTTCCTGTGATGACCATGTGTGTCCTCTCCCCATAGTCCAGTGGACGGAGAGGGAGTGTGAGCTGGCACTGTGGGCTTTCCGGAAATGGAAGTGGTATCAGTTCACGTCTCTGCGGGACCTGCTGTGGGGCAATGCCATCTTCCTCAAGGAGGCCAACGCCATCAGCGTGGAGCTGAAGAAGAAGGTAGGCTGCCCCACTGTCTGTGCCATCTCGTATCAGAGAGAGGTCATCACCCTGATGGGTAGCCAGGGAGCAAGTGGTCCTCTCCAGTGACTGGGTGGAAGATTCCAGTGAACTGTTGTGGGGTGTACAGCTGAGATCTTCAGGGCCTTTGTTCCCTCCCCCAATGGGGCTGACTTATGGTTATCTTCCATCCGTCACAGGTCCAGTTCCAGTTTGTCCTCCTCACAGACACACTCTACTCCCCTCTGCCACCCGATCTGCTGCCCCCAGAGGCCGCCAAAGACCGAGAGACACGGCCCTTCCCCCGCACTATTGTGGCTGTGGAGGTTCAGGACCAGAAGAATGGGGCTACCCACTACTGGACACTGGAGAAGCTCAGGTGTGACTGGAGGGTGGCTGGGGTTGGTGGCAGATGGGTGGGCCTTTTTCCTGGCTGAGCCACAGGAATGGAAATGGGCACAGGTTCCATAGTGGGCAGCTGTTTCACCTGTTTCAATTTTTTTTTAGTTAAAAAATATATGTGAAGAGTCCAGCCTTGTGGAATCCAGATGCCCCTTCTACCTTGCAGTGGTCACACATAAAAATAGATTTGGGTAATTTCTTATGAAGGAAGGGACAAGTGAGATCAGTGCTCCCTGGGTCCACAGGGGTCATGACAGTGCAACCAGAGGGGAGGGCAGGTCATGGCACCCACGGACTGGCAGGATACCCAGGACTAGCACAACAGGGCCTGAAGGATAGCTGTGTAGAGTAGTCTGTGGGGGAGGGACAGGGAGGGAGCTGGAAGGAATCCCCACCTCACTCTCTGTTTAGAAAGCTGTTGGAAAGTGGATCTCTGAGCCCAGGCCAGTGGAAAGTAGAAGAGGAAATAGGGGTGGAAGGGTCCAGGCTGGGATGGCAAGGAGGACTGCCCAGTATGTGTCCCTCCGTGAGCATGTGAGCATGGTCCTTCCTAATGCTAAATGTCTGTTGTCCCTGCATTCACTCTGATTTATGGTGGGCCTTGATTTACAGGGGTGACTAACAAAGAGATGTCAGTGCCATCAAAGGAGGGGTTGATGCCCCTTGGAAAGTAGAGGCACAGCATGCCTTGTAGGACCGTAGTGGGGAGGTGCCAGGGCTGGTCAAGAGGCAGAAAGGAGTGGGGGAAGGCCCAGGCCACAGCCTTTATGGGGTTTCTGTGGGAAAGACAAGGCAGAATGGGGAGACAACTTGGGGCTACTAGTTTGAATAATTCTCCAGGACTCTGGGGTATAGGTCTGTCCCTAGTTTTCTGATACCTGGCCCTGAGTGATTTAGGCCAGGGGTAATGCTGAGTTGGTATGTGAAAAAGCTAAAGAAAGGAGGTGGATGGGATATGGACTCGGGATTGATGGGTTTGTGTAGGAAAGGCAGGTACACTGGCAAGCTGTTAGCTATTTCTAAGAATTAGCTAGACCTGGCAGGGGCTTTCAGCCCGCAAGCCCGCTGGAGATGTCAAAATATCATAAGATATAGAAAGTGAAAATATGGTTAATACACACTCGTGCACACATACACCTTCATGTAAACACACATACGTACACCCCACACACACTCACAAATCCATTCATGCAAACATGCACAAACATTCACGCAAACACACATATACGCTCATACACATTCATGCAAACATACACAAACATGCATGCAATAAACATATACTCACACATTCATACAAACATACACATTTATGTAAACATACATCACATATACATGCAAACATACACTCATGCTCCACACTCACTTCCCTTCCCCTGTTCTCCCAGGAGATTATCATTTGGCTTTTGGAAGGAAGGATGAATATCTACTATGTCATTTGTATTATACCCAGGCCCTAGAAGGCACCTTTCTTCTGCAACATTTTGTTTCTCCTGGGTTAGTGATTTTTAGGGTATCTTCTCGGTCTTTTGAACCCCTGTCTCCAGTGCTCCCTTATTCCTTGAGCTCTTAGGGTTCCGTGTTGTGATCCCCACTTCCGAGCTTTGCTTGAACTCTCTCCCTCCTCCTCCATCAGCTCTTCAGCTGCCCGATGCCATCTGTCCCATCCTGCCTCCTCATGTCACTTTGCTGTCAACTTGTAGGAAATTTGGGAGGGACTAGTGGTGAACTTACATGTTTAATTGGATGTGTGTCACTTGTGGGTAACCAATTCCAAGGGCCACGGATGTGTTTCTTTCCAGCAAACTCCCTGAAACTTAATGACCCTGAGCAGAATGTGGCCCGAGCTGGGCCGAGCCCCTTCTTCTGGGTGGTTGGCCTGAGCCCACACTGACCACTGCTGCCCCCTACAGGCAGCGTCTGGACCTGATGCGGGAGATGTACGACCGGGCAGCGGAGGTGCCTTCCAGCGTCATTGAGGACTGTGACAATGTGGTGACTGGTGGAGACCCCTTCTACGACCGCTTCCCCTGGTTCCGGCTGGTGGGCAGGTGGGCGCCTTCTCCCTTCCCTCACCGAGAAGTGAAAGAGAAAAAGACAGTAGTAGGGGCAGGAAGTGGGCCTCCTCCCAAGGCCAGGACCCCGACGGGCCTTGCCTTGACATGAGGAAGGATCCCCGAGATGTTCTTTTCCATCACCAGACTTCCCTGCCCGTGTCTTCCCAGGTCTTAGGTTCCTCTTAGCCATTCCCCTCCACATACCACAGGCCCTGTTATTTTAGGGGACCTGGGATGGGGTCCCAGCAATGTCATCCACACCCAAGTGGGGCTGTTGCCACCAGGACCCTTGGGTCCATGTGTACAAACGTGTGAGTCTCCCAGGCGGGCTTTCTCAGTTACCTGGTAGCCTTGAGGGTGGGAGCATGGAGGTGGGGCTGTGTTGCATAAGCCTTAGGGATTTCTGCCTCCTTTCTCTAGTCTCCCAGTCTGGGGTTTGTGCCCAGCCCTGCCCCCTACGTGACTGTGGTATTCTGAGGCCTCAACATAACCAAGCTCACGAGGTCCTCACATGGCCTAAGCCACACCTGGTCAGGACCTCTTTTTTCAGTCACACCTGCCAATGTCGTCTGTAACCTTCCTGCTGACCACACATATGATTTATTTTCAAGCCTAGGGACAGGGTATATTTAGGTTCTCTTGTCTTTTAATGCAGCATTCTCGGTGGTCTGTGTGTTTGGTTTTGGTTTTAAACAGAAGTCCCCCCCAACCCTGACCCTGGCCCCTGTCTGTCCCTGCGAGTAGCTGGTGTTAACTTCTCTCTGTCTTGTCGTACTAACCTCAGTTCAGTCATCTCTGGCTGCAACAGCTACCCTCTTCTCAACACATGCATGAGCGAGCGCATGGCTGCTCTCACCCCCTCCCCCACCTTCTCGAGCCCCGACTCCGACGCCACCGAGCCTGCCGAGGAGCAGAGCGTGGGGGAGGAGGAGGAGGAGGAGGAGGAGGAGGAGGAGGAGGACCTGGAGGACGACGTCTTTCCGGAGCACGCGCTGTGCGACGGCCGGGACCCGTTTTACGACCGGCCCCCCCTGTTCAGTTTAGTAGGAAGGTTGGTGAGGTCGAGGAGAGCATGCTGGGGAGGACCCAGCTCTTTTTCACAGGAGCACTGCTGCGGGCACAGTTGGACCACCAGGGCCTGGCCATGGGGAGAGGACCCGAGGGTACTCATCCATCCTGGAGACAGTCACTCTGGGCCAGCGGAGGGAGAGTCTGGGTACCAGTAAGAGCAGAGGCAGTGTACCCTGGAGCATGCAGTTATGGCCCCGGGCAGGTGGGGGTATTTCTGCAGAGAGGCTGTAGGAACCCAGGGTGGCTCAGGTACCTCCCTAGAGTTCTAGTCCAAGTTCCTCCCTAAGAGTTCTAGTGCAGGGCCCAAGAGGGGATTTGAGAGGTGAGGGTCAGCTGTTCTAAGCTGGGTGTCCCTCCCATCATCCCCCAGGGGTCAACTTCATTCTAATTGAGGCAGCTTCACCCTCCTCCACTATTATCCAGAGAAGATGGAGGTTCCCAGCTACTATCAGTACCTCTTTCTTCTCTGTGGGGAAAGGAAGCAAACTCGCAGACAGCCATCCCAAGGGCAGGGAAGGGTCTCCTTTCAGGAGTGGCTGTGAAGGTGAGGATGACTCCATCCTTCCTGACCAGAGGTGGAGGCAAGTGGCCCTATGTTCTCACAGAATGTGAGGAGATGGTTATGATATCTCCAGAACAGATGAGAGAGGCCACAGTCAGAGAATGGAATGGAGGCCTGGGGAAATCTAGGCTCAGGGAACAGGGGCTCTGCCCTGCAGGCATACTTGGCAAATACACCTGCCCTCATGTTATGGAAGGAAAGTAGACAGGTGAAGGAAAGATCTAGAAACCCAGTGGTAGTAGTAGGAAATTTGGCTTATAAACAGCTGAATGTATATGTTTTATGTATGTAAAAGTCATGAGATAATTTTTAATAGCAACATTTTTTGGAATTTGAGATAGCTTCTTTGAGCTAGGCCAGTGGAAGCTTTCAGAAGTCTTGAGCTTGGAGCACTGATATTGAAAGCTGAGGGCTGAGGTGACTCCCATGTCACAGGGTTTATGCTGGGTTTACTCCATCCTGGGGTGGAGATGATAGAGTGAAACCTCACCTTCTGTGGAAGGCAGCAGTTACCATGGGCGCTTGCCATGGATTTATTATTACTCATTTCCATGAATATTATTAGGCTGACATTAGGTGAGAGAAGCTGGCTTATTGGATAAAGACCTGTGGCTCTCTGCCCCTGAGATGCCCTGGGTCTGCACTTCCTGCTCCACTGGGCCCCAGAGGGAAGAGTAGACCCTAAGACCGGTTTCTGTAGGCCTCTCTCAGAAAACCCCGGGCTGTAGGGCCAGACCCCCTATACTTTCTGGGCCCCAGGAGTGGCTCCAGGTGTCAGGTAGGTGAGGGATAAATGTCACGGGGATGAGGTCATGGGGAGAAATGGGGTGTGGGCTCTTGCAGTCTCAGCCGGAAAGAGCTGGGTCCTTCCAACATTTTTTCCCCCTTTTGTGGATTTGAGATTTTACAAAACTACCAAACCAAACAAAAATCAAAGAGAGGCCTGGCCCCCCATATGGTGGGGTGGTCTGTGAAGGGCTTCTTTAAGAATCATTCTGATCTTTTTGGTTTGGCAAGAATTGGCTTCTTCCGCGCAGCAGCTGTGCAGGCCCAGGCCCTGGGAAGGATCCCTTGTTGATTTTCCTTTTATCCTTCTGGTAGCTGCTGGCTCTATCTCCAAAGCTTCAGCAAAATTGGGGCACCCACTCTTGTCCCCTTTGGAAAGGCTTCCCTGGGCCCCAGCATGCGTCTTTGCACCTCACCAATCTGTGGTTAGCGCCTGCCTCCTCCCTCCCTCCCTCCTGCCACACTCAGCCCTTGCTCTGTCTATCTCTGCTGCCTCCTCTCGCTCTGGGGCAGGTTTCAGTCTGCTTCAAGGTACCGTTGCCTTTGTGGCCAGGTCTGCCCAGTGAAGATCTCCCCACCAGCTCACCCAAGGCCAGGGTCAGCTCCCAGGGTCCTCCACCTCTGGCTATCTGGGGAAGCAGGTGAACTTGGTAGGAAAGTGGGTTGGCCAGTGCTGCCCAGGCTGAGGAAGTGGTCTGGGGCTCTGGCTTTCCCCAGCCAATCCTTGCCTGGACTAGATGCTTCCAGAAGCTGGGTGGGCATGTGAGAAGGGAGGTGGGCATGGGAGAAGGTGGGTGGGCACGGGAGCTACATCAAGAGCAGGGCAAGTGGCTGACTACCTGGGACAAGGGCCCCAAGGAGGGGCTTGGGTGGGGAGGTAACAACCCAAGGACAGTGTCTGGGATTGAGTGGATAAATGTTGTCTTAGCCTGAGGGCTTCACTTGAGGTCAGCTGTGTGCCCCCTTGGACTAGTGAGACCATGCTGATCCCTCGGCTCCCACATGGTACCCATTGTTGGCTGAGGCTACTCAGCTCCTGTCTTTGCAGTGGGGCTATGGACAGGGTTTCTTGATCCCAAGATCCTGAGAGCTGCTCTGTGCGGTGGGTGTGAGTAGTTGTGGCTGGCAGGGGTAGGGCTGGACTGTGTTCTGGCTTCCACGGTGGAAGGCACTGATGTCAGCTTGTCTCTGGCACCTGGGGGTCAGGTGGAGGGCACAACTTTCCAGGTCAGTGAGGCCTGGGGGACTGTCCCTACTAGACAGAGGCACCAGGCTCCTTGTCCTTGAGTTCAGCCTTCATCTGATGTATGGGGAACTTTTGTCTGTACTTTGCTGCCTGGTCTTGAGCCCAAGATTGGCAACAGGGTCCCTAGGCTCTGCCTTATCACTTCACACCTGGGTGCTTTGGTTGACATAGGCTCGGTGCAGGGTGGTGGGGTATCTTCCAGTCCTGGATCACAGCCCCCTTGAGGCTGGTGCTGCCACTGCAGTCAGTAGATGTGGGGACCCAGAGGTCCCTTCTGGCTGAATGAATCCATCACCAAGTCAAGTGGACTGGGATGGGACAGTGAGGAGGAGAAAGGAGCCAGCCTGCAGGTTCAAATCCAGTGCAGGCCTTTGCTGCCAGGTCTTGATAGCCTTCTTCATCTCTTTGCACCTCAGTTTTTTCATCTGTGAAATGGGGCATGAATACCATATTTCATCAGGTCTAACATGCCATCTTAGATCCTGTATCTATACTGTGCATCACTAAGAAAGAAGGATGCAGCCAGTTGAACTGAGATGTGCTGTTTATAGGACGTGTCCCAGTGATGAGATATGGATACACTTGCCTCCCAGGTGTTGGAAGAGCAAGTGATTCGGCCTGTATGTGTATGTGCTTACCACAGTGCTTGGTCCCTAGGGAGCCTCAGCAGATGCCAGTTGCTGTGATTTCTGCCGCATGGCTTCACAATGGGATGACCTGAACCTGAGGATGCGAGGGTCTTGGGCCTTGTCCTTGAGCCTAACCCTCATCTGATTTGTGGGAACTTTTGTCTGTGCTACACTGCGTGGTCCTGAGTCCAAGATTGGCAACAGGACAGAAGGTGTCCACTTTGAAAGCCCACAGTTAGTTTCAAACATGGTTTTTTCATCAGTGGGGCACCATGGAGAGAGCCAGGATGGGGCTTGCCTGCTGTAACCTCACCATGTGACCTGGACTAGGCCCTGCTCTTGCCTCAGTTTACCTCTCTGTACACTGCTTCAGACTCCCTTGAACCTGGCTTTTCAGGGTGCAGTGGGAGAGAGTCAGAAAGAGGGGTCAGTTTGAAACCTTGTGAGTGTAGAAGCAAGAGGGGGTAGCCTCTTTCCTCCCCCAGGTGGGGGAGTCTTCCTTCAGGTGTGGTCCTGGGAACCTCAGAGTTTTGTGGGTCACCTCTGTGGTGCCGTGAGTGACTACTCTGGGTAGCTCTAGAGCCTAAGGCTCTGCTCTGCTCACTGCCAACCAGCCTCTGTGGAATTGCCCTGAACCTTCTAGGAAGGCAGCCATGAGCTGGTGGGGAGATTTGGGGTAGATAGAGTGTGCTCCTGGCTAGGTTGGCCTAGACAGCTGTTTAACCTCTCCTTTGCAGCAGGCTATGCTGAGGGATGAAGGGACCCTTGTGCCTGGCATTGTTTCTTCATCTGGATCACAGCAGGAGGTGCCCCACCCCCTTAACAAGGGTCCCCCATGGGCTCCCTGCAGAGTGGGGTGGGGTTGGAGCATGCTCTGTCCAGGATCTCTACCCCTCAGTTCCTCTGTCTCCCCAGCCCCAGGTTTCCTGCAGTGGGTGCAGGCCTGGGGAAAGGGTGGGGTGGGGACTAGAGGGCAGGGGCTGGCTCAGAGTCTCCATGCTTGGGCTGTCCTACCTGGTACCCTATATCTCCCTTAGTGTGGTGGGCTGGCCCAAGCCCCAGCTCCCTGCACATCCCCTTTTGGATAAGGTAGCTTTGTTCAGTTGTGGCAGTCCCTTTCCCCATCCCCACTGTCAAGTAGAGGTTCTTGTCCAGGAGCCCAGGTGCCCTGGAGAGGGAAGGCCATCATCATCTCCATCCTGGGGGGTTCTGACTGAATCTGCCTGCTGGGCACCCTGTGGGGAGTGGCAAAGGGCCTCCCCATTCTGGGCCTCAGTTTTCTTTTGTGACTATGGCAGGGCTTTGGTACCTAACCTGGTGGGTAACTCAGTGCAGTGGAGTTTCAGCCTCCACACCCCAGTTGGGCAGAGCCACAGTTCTTTCATTGGATCCTGGGATTTTTGACCCGTGCTCCTTGAGGGGCATCCTTGGAGGTGGCTCTGTGCTGGGAAAAGAGACCTGGAGCTTTCTCTGCTTGAGAATGGCAACCTAGGGAGACATTCAGGCCCTTCTGAGAGCACCTGCACCCTCTTCGCTCTACTGAGGCCTGTCTGAGCAATTTCACCATGAAGGAGATGGTGAGGTCCAGTCACAGCAGGGATGCCAGGAAGCAAGTGTCGGTTGGCAGATGGATGTGTAAAGTCAGAACAAAGGAGCTGGCTGAGAGGAGGGCCTTGATGGGTTGCTGGGATGCCAGGGCCTCTGAGGAGGCTCGAGGCAGGAGATGAAAATGAGAATGGGGTCTTGGGCATTGGCGGGAACAAAGATAGCCAGAGCATCCAGGGACTGATGGGCTGTGAGGCCAGACCAGTGCTAAGCTTGACAGAAAGGATGAGGCAGGGCCTGGAGCACCCAGGGCTTTGTGGGGCATGGATGCCCCTTCAAAGAGTTTGGACATCACCAAGGGCATAGGAGTGTCTGACTAGTGCCCTAACACCCTTCTTGGTGCTGTGGGGGCCATGGTGGGGTTGCTGGTGATGATGAACCTGTCAAGGGGGCTTCATCAAGACTTTTATAGTAGAACTGATGGGTTTGATTAGAAAGAAGGGTCAGGGTGGTGCTCCAGTTTCTGCCTTATTGCCACAGGGAGGTTAGGTGGGCTGGGAAGGGAAGCAAGATCAAGAACGCACCTGAGAGGGGTGCTGAGGCATTTGCAGTCTGTTGGGGTCTCTTTCACCCCTTGTCAGCACCTACTTTGGAATCAGGGGCTCCGGATACAGCCCCACCCCTTGCCTGAGGTCACAGCCCCACCCCTTGCCTGAGATGCACCTGCCTGGATCAGAGTGACTTTCAGGGGTGCCCAGTGTGGAGCAAGGCCAGGGGTGCAGCCTGGGTTGGATCTGACCCAAAGTGAGCTGAGTGGGGAGGTGACCCGCGTCTTTTCCCCCTTCTCTGCCCACAGCTCAAAACCAGGGTGCCAGTGCCCACTTGGCCAGCAGACTGTGACCTTCCCCTCTCCACAGGCTGCTGTAATCCCTGACTCCCTCCCATCACCCTACCTCCCTAGCTAAGACTCTGGGCCTCCTACTTCTTCTCCCTTATAACTCCCACCCCTTCATCCTGTCTCTTGTTCCCTCACCTTCCTTTTCCTCCACCTCCTCCCTGAGTGTCCTCTCTCCCATGTCTGAATCCTGCCCATCCCCACTTGAGCAGTGCCTCTCCTCCAGGGCATCCCCCTCCTCCTTCTGGGAGCTTGGGGCTATGGGTGCTGAGCCCTTGGGTGGAGCAGTAGCTACCCAGTCCACTCTGCCTGGAGGAGGGGATGGGTGGGCCACAGAGTCAGGTTCCTGAGCTGAAGTCTGAGCTGAGCTGCTGGTCCTCACAGCAGCACAGCTAACCTGGGCGGCTCTTATTGTGCTGGAGTGTCCACACTCCAGGAGGTGCTCTTCAACAGTGGGGGACTTTTACAGTCTGCCTCCTTGACTGGGCGGCATAGGATCTTTCAGGGTTGTCTCTGTCCTCCCGGCTGTCTGTGTGCTCCCACATGTTGACCAACACAGGGAATGCAGCAGCCAGCCAGTGACCATGGCCTTTTGTGGCCTCGGCTTGGACCAATTCTGGCACCACCTAGGGTGCCATGGCTGAGTTGCCTGGGAAAGGGAGGTCTCTTGGTGCTTTGTGTCACTGATGGAGCAGGCTGGGCAGCGCTGTGGGTCTGGGGATATCCTCAGGGCTCCGTTCACCAGCTTCCCTGAGCACTGGGCTGGGAGTGTCCATCTCAGCGGGTTTACTCACTGAGTTTCTGTTCATGGAAGGGACTTAGAGTAAATCGTGGCCCTCTGTGGGGCCCATGAGCGTCAGGGGCCACTGAGAAATGGACAGGAGGTGGAGGGACACTGGCCCTCAGTGCCAGCCTGATGATGGCAGCTCAACGTGGGTGGGGGCCCAGCCTAGCCCCTAGTCCTTGAAGCAGGCTGAAACTTCCCTCTTCAGACAGCCAGGTCTGGGCCCAGCCAGGCTGTGCTGTGCTCGCTGCAGCTCTTCCTCCTTCTCCTCTGTCCTCCACTCCTCCCATCTCTTCTGAGCGCCCACCCTGCCTGCCTCTGCCCGCCCTCGTTGCCCTCAGCCCTGGCTGTCCGGTGGCTGCCCTCTGCTTTGCAGCTCCGTGTTGTGTCGTGAGCCGGGCCGTGCTGCCGCCGCTGCCTCTCAAAACACACACCAAAGGGTGGTCCATGACCTCGGCCTTTGCTTCCCCCCAGGGCCTTTGTGTACCTGAGCAACCTGCTGTACCCTGTGCCACTGGTGCACCGCGTGGCCATCGTCAGTGAGAAGGGCGAGGTGAAGGGCTTCCTCCGTGTGGCTGTCCAGGCCATCTCAGGTGCGTTCAGGCAGCAGGTGGCGGCGTGTGGCATTGGAGCCCCTGGGGGTGGCTGTCATCTTTGCAGATAGAGGTCCAGGGTGGAGAAGGACCTCAGGGCATCATGTAGTGGTCAGTGTGGAGCCAGTCTTGCCCCATCTTCTGTTTTCCCAGTTTTTACTCCCTTCTCAGGCTGCTGACCAGGCTGTTGACCCCCAGGTGGGACCTGAAGGAGAAGTTACCTGCTGCCCAGCTCTTGGCTCTGGCATACTGGACTCTCCTGTGTTGGCTGGAGACACCTCTGGGCCCTACAGGCTAAGCCCAGGGCTGTCTGAACCTGCTCTGGTTTGGGAGACCCCTTTCCCATTAGGCAGTCCCAGATGGACCCAGAGACAACCTGGCTTTCTCCCCCAAGCCTAGTGCAGAACAGGCTCTCTCTCCCAGCCCACCCCATCCACTCACTGTCTCCACAGCCCCAGAAGAAGCATGCAGATTTCCAACTCCGGATTCCTGATCTCTGACCAGGGCAGTCCTCACTGGGCGGCTCCTTACTCTCTGTAATGCGCTCCTTATTCTCTCAGGCACAAACCTGTCTGCCTGGAGGCTGCAGATGCTCCCTCCACTTGTGGGCCTGAGGTGACAAGCCCATTCCCTCTCACATATAGCCTCATTTCCAGCCAGGAGCTACTAGGACTTCCTGCAACAGAATACCTCTGGGTCTCTCTTTGTTCACTTGTAAGCAGAATGCTATTTTAATGCTTCCCACCTGCTAGGAATGTTGCAAGATAACCAGGAACACAGATGTAAAAGTGCCTGGCTTCCCAGAAGCTGCAGGCCAGAAGGTGGTGCTCATACTGTAAGGGTGGTCCTCCACCCTTCCCTTCTGCCACCTGTTCCCTCCACCAAACTCTTCCTTCCTTGAGGGGTCTCACTTTCTTTCTTCTCAGAGGCCTTAGCCTACTTGGGCACCCTGGGGAGAGAGGGGCAGACAAACAGATGGACCAACCAACAGGTGTTTGTAGATAGGGAGTGTGGGCTGCAGGATGACTCTGGCTGACAGAGCTAAGCTGAAGCTGGGTCAGAGTGAGTGACCTGAGAAGGTGGAGATTGCCATGCCCCCACCTGAGATGTCCAATTCCCCCACTCCCAGTGTCTCATGTCTCTCACCTTGAGACATCTCATATCCCCTACTCTAAGATGTCTCACATTCCCCGCAAGATTTCTGGCATCCCCTCTACCCTGATATCCTGACTACCTTGGGTAACTTTAATTCTGTCTAATTAATTTAGTTAGTTTGACCTTGTTGTTAAGTTCTTATTAGCCTATAATTTCTAGATATGATTTACAATACCTCCCACCAGCCAAGATGCCCCCCATTATTACTTGTAAGAGTGTAATCCAATCACTGACACCTCCTGTGCTGAGACCCCAGGGCCCCAGCTGGGGATGGGGAGGCTGGAGCAGGGAGTAAGGAGAGCATTAAGGAAAGGCCTGGACCTTCTGCTAGAAGATGGGGTGTTTGTTGGAACCACACCACTCAGGGGTGCTAAGAACACTTGGTGGCTCCCTCAACCTTTGAGGAGGCAGCCCCTGCCTTCTACCTCCACTGCCAGGTCCTCCCACTGGCACCTTGAGCCAGCAGCTCCCACCCAGGGGACCTCATGGGTCTGAGCTGAGCCATCCTAGCACTTCCTCCCAGTGGCCCTACTGCCACCCCTCTGACAGTGAAGTCACACTAGAGGCCATGGGGCCTGCCCACAGCCCTTGTGGAGACAGCTGCTGTCCTAGTCTTCCCTCCCACCAACAGGTCTTCTGTTGGTGAGAGGGAAGCTGTTGGTGAGAGGGAAGCTTCTGGGATCCTAATGGTGGTTGGCCGTCCCCAGAGCCTTGAGTTTGGGCTAAGCTCAAAGGTTTACTTCCAGGGCCGTTGCCCTGCATCCTGTGGGGTCAAGGTGTCTCCCCAACTTCTTAGATGAGGGTCGTTAGGAAGGTGCACAGCAGCTCTGAGCACAGGCCTATGTGCCCAGGTCCATAGCCTCTGCTATCTCGGGTCATATGTGGGCTGGCATGGTGCCTGGAATGTGATCCTAACCTGGGCTGGATCTTCAGGCCTTGTGCTAGGTCCTACACCTGGGTTATTTTATTTTGGGCAACACCTGGTATTTCCCTGTGTAGTAATCATTGCGGTGAAGAGGACTTAGAAAAAGCACTGATCCTTGCATTGATGGTCACAAAAGTCACATCTGCCTGGCCCATGACATGGGCTAAGGTCAGCTAACTGCTCTGTCCTCACTGTCCCCGCTGTGGGGAGACTGGTTAGCATGGGCCATGGCAGGACAGAGTTACAGGGCCTTGGGCAGCAGGTACACTGAGAACTTTGAAGACTCTCAGTGTGGGCGCATGTAGAGGGCAGGTCTGGGGAGTGGTGGGTGGTTGGGGCCCTTGAGTATCCAGACAGGTGACAGTGGTGGCTCTACACAGGTGGTAACAGAGGAGAGGTCACGATTCTGGAGGTGGCACTAGCAGGGCCCAGGGGTGGGGAGAGGGACTCTGTACAGCCAGATGAAGGAAAGGGCTGCCTGGATACTGCTTGAGCATCTGGGGTGGGGGCAGGGGGTTGGTTTTGAGTTTGTGCAGAGTTTGTGGCCTCCATCAGAGTGGCCTGTAATGAGACCATGACCACATTTGGACTCCTGGGCAGCATAGGTTGGTTGTCAATGTGCCAAATGTGCCCTGGTTGTCACTGAGCCTTGGGTAGCACTGTTGACTGTCTGTAGTGAAGATCAGAGCCCAGCCACACATTCTGGTTCTTGAGTTCTGACCTGGACCACTGGGTGGATCAGTCTGGCTCTGCCCACATCCACCTTGGTGGATGAGCTGGACCCCAATCATTTGCTTGGTTCCTCGTGCAGCTGATGAAGAGGCCCCTGATTATGGCTCTGGTGTTCGCCAGTCAGGAACTGCCAAAATCTCCTTTGATGACCAGCATTTTGAAAAGGTACCGAGTTCCTACCCAAACACTGGACCTTAAAGCCACTCACTGGGGTCCTGTATGCTTTGCTCCCCTGATGTCCCCATCCTGACCCAAGGGCCTCGGGCCCCCCTGAAGTTGTTTACTCTCGGAGCCTGCTCAATCCTTTGATGTTTAAAATACATCATGCCCCTTATCCCTGGTTTGCCCTGACCTGCTGGATTTACCCATCTCCCACCTCAGCCTCTCCTGGGTCTTGTTCAAGCAGGGGCAGGTATGTAACATGAGCTTCCAGGACATTGAGATAGATGTGTCTATCCCCACCCAGACTGGCTTTCCTCTGGGTCCCCACAGCACAGTGTGTTTCTACCACTATCTACATATCTCCCCCCACTTAACCCCTCATCCCCTTGAGAAAGGGCAGCCCCTGAGGCTGCCCACCTCCAGGCATCCTGCCAAAGGATAGTGTTATGTCCAGAGGCACCTGGACCATACCCAGGACTCCCTTTTTGCTCTTAGGAGAGAGAGTGGAGGAGGAGGGTCTCACATGGCATCCCCTGGGTTAGGCTCAGGTGGCTCCTTCCTCTCCTCTTCTTAGACTTACTTCTAACTCACACCCGCTTGGCCACCCCAAATCCGGAACCTCAGTGAGTAATACCTGAGTTGAGGGTAGTGTGTCTGCCAACACCTTCCCTCTCTTGGAGGGGTTGTCAGTATAGAGGATCCCCAGTAAGAAACAGTTTGCCTTATGGGAGAGGGAGCCCTGCCAGGTGGGGGATGAGCAGAACTGAAGACCAGAGACCATCCCCCCCTACCCCCTGCTGTGCCTCATGGAAGTTGTAAGTTGTTTCCAAGATGGATCATACTGCGGATACCCATAGACTGTAGAGTAAAAGAGGTACAGTCACAGCAGGGGAAACTGAGGCTAGGGAAGTGAGGCCTTGATATGGGGGCTGTGGTTCCCCACTGGGGATGGCTCTCTGTTTCCTGGCTATCTGTGACTCTAGTTACCCTGAACAGTTCCAGTCCGAGTCCTGCCCTGTGGTGGGGATGTCCCGCTCGGGCACCTCCCAAGAAGAGCTTCGCATTGTGGAGGGCCAGGGCCAGGGTGCGGATGCAGGGCCCTCAGCTGATGAAGTCAACAACAACACCTGCTCAGGTGAGTTGCCGGCTCGGCTGCCCTGGCATGGGGAGCATTGAGGCACAGACTTCTGAGGCTGGCCCTGGCCCTAGGCCCTATGGCTTGAACAGAGTGTGGCCTAGAGGTCCCATCACTCTCTCCTTGGTCTCTAGCAGCAGTAACTCCGGAGGGCCTTCTCCTAGACAGCCCTGAGAAAACCACACTGGATGGACCCCTGGATGCTGCTCTGGACCACCTCCGCCTGGGCAGCACCTTCACCTTCCGCGTGACGGTCCTGCAGGCGTCCAGCATCTCTGCCGAATATGCAGACATCTTCTGCCAGTTCAAGTGAGCTCTGCTGCCTTTGTGGGCCCAGGCTGCATGGGTGTTCTTTGCCTGAGGCTTTCCTACCTGGGATCTTAGCAGGGCACTGGCTGGGTTGGGGCACGTCAGCCCAGCTAGAGGTCCTGCATGCCCCAGTTCCCCCATGCACAGCCGGTTCCTCTCAGTGAGGCTGTGGGTCCCTTTTGTTAGTCCTCCACCTCCGACCAAGCATCTTCTCCTGCTTTGCAGCTTCATCCACCGCCATGATGAGGCCTTCTCCACGGAGCCCCTGAAGAACACAGGCAGAGGCCCTCCACTTGGTTTCTACCATGTCCAGAACGTATGTCCTCGTTTCCTTCTCCTTAGTCTCCTGACTAACTTCCCTCCCTGGGCTTCTCTGAAGTGTCATGGCTCCTTACCTTCTGAGCACCAGCCATAGGTTGAGTGCAGCCCCAGGCATAAGAACACAGAACCTCCAATGACAGGCCGGGGGTGGAGGTGATTGCTAGGCAGTGGAGGTCCCTTGATGAGTTTAAAACTGGGGAGTGGGGCCAGATAAAAGCCCACTGTGAGCCTAGTAAGATGTGGATGCAGGATGGATGTGGATGCAGTGCAGGGGTGATCAGGATTTGCTCTGAGAGCTGAGGGCATCCATGAGGGCAGCCCTGGACTGGGTGTCAGAAGAGGGTAGGAGTCAGGACCACCAGGTCCATAAGATGCCCACATACATCCTGAGAGGCCAGGAAAGCTCCAAGCAGGAGAGTGATGTGAGCTGGGCTGCCAGAACAATGGAGGATAGGGACCTTCAGGGCAGAGCGGCTCTGCAAGGCTGGAGAAGGAGGCTACAGGCAGCAGAGGGAGAGAGGTGCTTATTAGAGATAAGGATGGCTATCAGGCAGCCAGGCCTTAAGTGCCAGGCTAAGGGCATGAATTTGATAGGGCTGATGGCATGGAGACTTGGTGGGTTAGTTGGCTGGGGTTTTCACAACAAAGAACCACAGGCTGGGTGAGCTAGAGGGGCCTGAATCAATGGAAGTGTGTTGTCTCATGGTTCTGGAGGCCAGAAGTCCAAGATCAAGGTTTTGATGGGGTTACCTCCTTCTGAGGATTCTCTCCTTGGCTTGTGGATGGCCATCTTCTCTTGTGTCTATCATGTGGGCTTCTCCCTCAGTGTGTGCCTGTGTCCAGACTTCCCCTTTCATAGGGACACCAGCCATATTGGGTTGAGGACCAACTCAGTGACCTCACTTTAACTTGATTATCTATCCCAAGATAAAGGCCCTATCCCAAGATAGTCACATTCTGAGGCTCTGGTGTTAGGACTCCAACATACGAATTTGGGAGGTGGACAGCATCTAACCCACAACTCTTGTTGTGTGGGCAAGATTGCAAGCGGGGTTGTCCTGCAGAGGCAACTGCTGCCCTCGTCACCTTCTTCAGCTATGTATTCTGGGACAGGAGCTGAGCTGCGTTGCCCTTATCCATCCTGGGGAAGAGGCCACAGGATGCCTGCTGGGGGTCTGCCCTAGGGTGTGTGGGGAGGAGGGTCTGGGCTGAAGATGCTAGGGGTAGGTCATTGTCCCTATTGTGAGCAGAGGATGGGCCCAGCTGGGGGTCCCAGATCTGAGCTTGTCTCACTGATTTGTCTCTCCTTGAATGCGGCCTGGCCATGCCCTGCCGCCCACCCTCCTGTCTGCCCACCACTAGATCGCGGTGGAGGTGACCAAGTCCTTCATTGAGTACATCAAGAGCCAGCCCATCGTGTTCGAGGTCTTCGGCCACTACCAGCAGCACCCATTCCCACCCCTCTGCAAAGATGTGCTCAGGTTAGCACCCTGGAGTATAGAGTCTGGAGCCATCCTCAAAGTACTTGCTCAGATTTTTTTACCCAGCAGTCTCAAAACTATGGGGTCCAGGTGCCACCCGACACTCCCCTGTCCATCCAGGAGGCCTTTTGCCCAAGGTCGTCAGGACTCTGAGAGTGATTCAGTACTCTAGGCCTGTACCCGACTTCTTCCCCTTAGGACTGAGGAGGGGGTTCATTAAAGGGTATCACTCTCAGAACCTTCACCTCCCCAGCTGACCTGGGCAGTGTCCACAGGATGCTGGCTGGATGACAGCCAGGTGGCCCCAGGGGAGACAGCTTCTGCTGCCCACTAAGGACTCCATGGAAGGGCCCCAGCTGTGCCACCACTCTGGGGAACCTCTGTTGGCTCCCTTATTCCATTCAGCCTCCTGAATGTGGTGTGAAGTCAGAATTTCCACCCAGGCCATCTCACCCTGGACCCTCAAGGGTGGGACCAGGAGTCTGTTCTGGGCCATACCAATAACTATAGGTAGCCTGGGGGTGGGGTCCTTCTCTTTCCACCTTCATATCTCAGCTGCTGAATACGACTCAGAGCTCAGGGAACCTCCAGCTATCCAGGAAAAAGAAGGGCACCAAGTAGCTTTGTTTTGGAGGCGTTTGGCCCCTGGAGCCTCATCTGTCCTTGGGAGTGCTGAGGGAGGCTCTGGACTAGGGACCAGAGCTTGACCCAGAACTTGCTTTCATTTCCCATGGCTTTGTGGGGCCTGTGGGGTAGGATCTGGAGTCCTGAGGGTCATACCTCTCCCCTCACATCCAAGCTGTTGGAGGACCTGGTGGGAGAGAAGATGGGAGGGCCCAGGGACAGGTCCCACTGTCTCTCTCTGCCAGCCCCGGACCAGGTTGCCCACCGCAGTTCAGGGTCCTCATGCTGGCCTTCTTTCTCAACAGCCCCCTGAGGCCCTCACGCCGCCACTTCCCTCGGGTCATGCCGCTGTCCAAGCCAGGTAGGGGGCGCTCTCTGTAATCCCTCAGGGTAGTGAGGTGCCCACACTGTGGGTGCTGGTGTTGGACAGGCCTTCCTCTGGGTGTGCTGTGCTCTCCCAGGTACTCTTGTGCCTGTCAGGTCTCAAAGGGTCCCCATGGAGCGAGGGCCTGCCCCACATGAGGTTGCCTGAAGGCGGTGGTGGTGGCGGAGGTATGGGTGCTGAGGAATGAAGGCAACGAGAGGCTGGGAGCTTTGAGGGGACTGTAGGTCCTCTCAGTTAGACGTTGAGAGGTAGAGGGGATTTGGGAATGAAAGAAGATCCAGAAAGCTCCTTTGTGTGTAGCCAAGGCTAGAGGTGAGAGCAAGTGGGTGGGATCTGTTGAGGGAAGAATGTTTGGCAGCCAGAACCCTTACCTGGAACCCTGAGGAAGCTCTCTGCCTCTAGAAACAATGGGCAGTGGGATAGCTCTTGGGATCAGTGGGATTTTGGTTAAAGGAGGTTGTAGCATTTATTCTCTGCAAGACCATAACCCAGGGACATGGTCAAAAGAGGGTCAGAGAGGGTGAGAGTTGAGGCTAGGCAGTGAAGCCAGGGCCTTGCACAGCCCAGGAACCTACCTTGTGGAGGTTTCTGTGGTCCCTGGCATCAGCGCTCTGGAGGTTAGGGGCCTGTGTGAGAAGCCACATCTACAGTTGGTGGACGGTAGGGTGAATGGCGCTGGGTCTGCGCATGTGGTGCCTAAGTGACTGTCTCAGGCAGACCTCTTGTACCCTCCCTATAAGGAGGAGCAGAGTTAGGCCCTGCCCTTGGAACCCCCATAGGATGAAGTTTTGTAGGCTGAGGAGGACACCCTCCAGTTGCTGCAGACTCAGTCCCTTGTGCCTGTATGGACTTTGTGGTTTGCAGCATGTGTGTTATGCAGTCTTCCTGTAGCCTGTGAGGGAAACATTTAGATCCACATTTATAGGATAAGCAATGGAGGCGTAGGCATATAGAGAAGGAACCTCTGTGATAAGTCTCAGAGTTAGGGGCAATGGAGAAAGGTAGGCAAGCAGAGGAGGCAGAGGCTGTTTGTGAGGAGCTGGTCATGAGTGGAAGGCCAGTGGGAACTGAGGGGCAGGGCCTACTGGGTCAGGCATGGGTGCTGGCAAGATGTGCTGACTAGTGCAGCAGGCTGTGGTCAAAGTGTACAGGTCCAGAGCCCAGCAGCATGGCAGAGGGCCCTGTAGAGGTTGTGGGGCCTTTGAGCAAAGGTGTCTGCTGCCCTGCTGGTTTTTGGGCATGGCCCTCTTCAAGGTTATGCCCAGGTGTGCATAGCAATGTACTTCTTGGGACATGGGGAATGTGAAAGTCTATGCACAGTTGCTGAGGACTGACTGTGCCAGGTCTGGGGGTATCCTGGGCAGGAGTAGGGTTGGCTGGTTGTTTCTCTTGGGGAGGAAGGTGGTATCCTCACTGCCTTTGATCTCCACCCTTCTCCCTAATCCCTGAGTGTGCCCTCAGCATGTGATGGGTCAGTTACCCCATCAACACATGCTTCTCCTATCCCCCCAGTGCCGGCCACCAAGCTCAGCACGCTGACACGGCCCTGCCCAGGGCCCTGCCACTGCAAATATGACCTGCTGGTTTACTTCGAGATCTGTGAACTGGAGGCCAATGGCGAGTGAGTGCTGGTACTGGGGTCCCTAGAAGATGTAGGGATGGGGAGAAGGCCCTGGGCCTGGGCTGGGGTACCCAGGGGTGGGGGGGAGGAGAGGGACGAGGCACTGAGTTGCTCCATGGGTTGCCAGCACCCAGAATTGTTTTTTCAGCAGGTGTTTATTGAACACCTCCTGTGGGCCCGGCCTCATCTAGCTTGGAGGAGCTGACGTGGATGGGGGCTAACAGACAAGGACCTCTTGGTGCTGAGCACTAGGCAACAAACCAAGGGTGTGGGTCTGGGGGTCACAGGGTGGGGCAGCAGATGTGATGTTTACAAAGTGATCAAGGGACATTTGAGCAAAGGCTGAGGGAGGTGGGAGGCAGCCCTGCAGCCTGGAGAAGGTGTTCCAGGGCACCACTGTGGAGGCTGGTGGGACTTGCCTGGTGTCCTTGGGAGCAGCTGAGAGCTGGGCTGTGGCTGGGCTAGAGTTATTGAGGGGCTAGAACAGCTAGGCCAGGAGCTCAGAATGGGACCTGGTGCAGATACTGGTCCTTGCCCTGTGGGACAGGAGCCTTAGGGGCTGGAGCAGAAGGGGCCCCTGTGCTGGGACTTCCTCTGGCCATGGGTTGCAGATCTGCTCAGGTGGGACTGGATAAAGAAGGAGCCTCTGTGATTGATCTCCGAGGAAAGGGCAGTGGAAAGAAGTGGATGAAAAGAGGGAGCAGAGGCTGTGCAGGGAGCAGGGAGACTCTTGGAGCTGCTGCAAAGATCCAGCTCAGTGGACCCAGGCCTTGCTGCATCTCCTTGTTCACCCTCCTGGCAATGGGCAGGACGGGGTGTGTTTCTGTACCCAGCTGACCCTGGTCTCCATGGACCCAGCCACCAGACCCTTACCAGGAGTGGCTGATTTTTTCTTGTTTTTAATCCTGTTCACTCTGGGCACCAGGGGCCTATGCTGCATATGCATAGGAAGTAGGGCAGCCAGCACCTCATGTGTGTCTCTCTTCCAGTTACATCCCTGCCGTGGTGGACCACCGTGGGGGCATGCCATGCATGGGGACCTTCCTTCTCCACCAGGTTTGAAGCTTTCTCTGCCGCTGCCCCACCCGTTTCACCCTTCCTCTCTCTGCATGCCCCTCCCCCAGTGGTCTCACCATATTCTCTCTCTTGGCATTGGCAGGGCATCCAGAGACGGATAACCGTGACGCTGCTACACGAGACTGGCAGCCATATCCGCTGGAAGGAAGTGCGCGAGCTGGTCGTGGGTGAGTAAGGCAGGTGGGGGTTGCCTCGGGGGCTAGAACTGGGCTGGTGGGAAGAGCGTGGGCCTTGGGCCAGAAGTCCAGGGTCCAACCATAGCTCTGCCTCTGTCTGTGTGCGTCAGGCTAAGTCATACAAATTCTCTGTGTCTCAGTCCCTCATCTGAAAAGGAGAGTCTTGGGCCTGGGCGATGATTCCCAAACTTCTATTTAATCATTGTATTAGAGTTATAGGGCTACCGTAACAAAATACCACAAACTGGGAAGCTTTAAACAACAGAAATGTATCATCTCAGTTCTGGAGGCCAGAAAATCCAAAATCAAGGTGTTGGCATAAGGCATGCTCTCTCTGAAACTTGTAGGGGGAAATCCTTCCTTGTAGGAAGGATCTGGTGGTGTCCAGAAAGCTTTGGCATTCCTGGCCTGTAGACACACCCCTCCATTTTCGCACAGCTTCGCCCTGTGCCTCTGTCTTGGCATCACTGTCTTTCATGTCCTTTCATAAGGACACCAGGCATATTTGATTAGGGGCCCATCTTGCTCCAATGTGACCACATCTTCACTCAGCTTGAGCACCTCTGTAATGCTCTACTTCCAAAAAGGTGACATTCTGAAGTCTCACTGGACTTCATGGCCAAGCCAACCTGTGACTGGAATCAATGCACAGACCAGCTGAGTCACTTTCTGGGGAACACCTGATTGGGATTTTGGTGAATTTGTTGCAGAGGGCACAGTTCAACTCATAACTGTCACCAAGGATCTTAGACTTTTTCTTCCATAATACCACGTCTTGAACTCTTTGGTCTACCAAATGTTTTCTTGGCTAAGCTATAAAGAATTTATCTGCCTGATTTTCATTCAAGGACACAGACAGTTGAGTATGTCATCAGTATGAGGCCACCTCCAGTCCCACACTGACCTGGAAAGCACTGTCCTGCCCTGGGCATTTTGGTAGCTGGATGAGGTGACTGTTCATGCAGGACTGTAGGTAGGAGGATCTGGGCACACCAGGGCAAATGCTTTTATTTTATAAGTTTTGTGTCCAATTTCATATGAATCATAAAAAGTGATGGCATGAGAACACAAACTCACCCTTCACATGTTGTTTGGGGCAAGCCTGAAGGGAGTGAATTCATTTAATGGCAAAGTTTAGGCAAATACATAGCTGATCTATGGACCAGATAGCACCGCCCCCTCCTGCTGACCACCTGCTCTCACTTTCTCAACCGCAATGGGTGGGAAGGTGGGTGTACACAGCAGAGAGGCGGTGTCCTCTGGATTTGGGTCCTTCTTCGCTTGGGCCCCTTGAGTCACTTTATTTGGAGCACCTGGCCTCTCTTCTGCTCCCCCTTGGACCCCAAAGTCACTATTTACAGCCTTCCTTTGAGCTCTGGGTCCCTTCCCAGATGGTCATGGGACTTTCAGGCCCTGTGAGATGGATGGTGCTGCAGACAAGGGGTCAGCAAAAGGGATAAGGGTCAAGGAGAGTGCCTGGGTGACCGTGAGCTCTGGGTGAGTGGGCCCTTTGAGGCTGAGGAAGGGGTGGAAGTATGAATGACAGAGGAACAGGACCCCAGCATAGCCCCTGCTGCTCTCTCTCCTGACCAGAGGCTCATGGGTATCAGTTCTACAGGCTGGGCACCTGGTCAGACTCAGTGGGTACTGGCCTCCTGAAGACGACTCTGATCTAGGCAGCTCTCTCTACGGTTGAGCCCCTCTCCTGCTGTGGGCACTGTCTCAGTGTGGACCTGGAGGGCCCTCGTGTGGAGAAGGATGTTTTGCTGCAATCCCACCTGCCTCCTCTCAGAACCTAAGTGTTACAGGGTCACGTGTCGCAGTTCTAGGAAAGGGGTGGGGGAGGCTCCATGTACACCCACCACACAAAATCCTGACTGTGTCCTGGATTCTGATTTGTCTCCATTCATGGTGGAGGAGAACGAAGATCCAGTCATTATTCAACAAATGTACACATATTTGTTTACTCTTTTGAATGAGCAGAATTGTCACTACCCGGCCAATACATTATTAGAGGAAGCTACCAGGCAGCATTCCTGCCTCACAGAGGTTCTGGCATGTTTTACAGACAGGCAGATACTACCCCTAGTGCAGGTAGATGTCTAAGGGGACTCTGATTGGAATGCTCCCTGCAAGGTGAGATTTTATGGCATGGATAGTGTTTCTTCTTTTCTCTTCTCATCTCTCCTTTTCTTTTATCTTATTTCCTCCCTTTTCTCTTCTTCTTATCATTATTTTTAAGTATTAAAAGTAGCTGGAGCATTCCTCCTTGCATCTTGCTTAGACTTTTTTTTCCAATGGTTGAGAAGACCTGTGCTTTTCTGGGCTTAGAAACTGAATATTTCAGGGGTGGGGGGTGTTAATTGTGGCCAAGAGACAGAACTTGGACTACAGACAAAACTTGGACTACAACAAGAAAGACAGTAGAGCAGTAACTGCAATGGCATCTGGATAGCCAAGGACCCCCCAGGTCTCCCTCTCCATCCTGGCACTACCTTTTACCAGACACTCCTGTGGCCATGTGGGGAGCTGGTTTGCTGATGGGATCCCTGCCAGAGGCTGCCAGCAGGGCCCAGTGTCCCACCTGCCCTCCTGGGAAGTGACCTGCAGTCTATTATCTTTTCTGTAGGTCGCATCCGAAACACTCCAGAGACTGACGAGTCTTTGATTGACCCCAACATCCTGTCTCTCAACATCCTCTCTTCTGGATATATCCACCCAGCCCAGGATGACCGGTGAGTCTCTGACAAGGATCGCAGTGGATTGTGTTCCCAACTCCCGGGAGACAGGGCCCAGGTCAGCACTCAGGGCATGTTCCCAACCTGCCAGGCCCTTAGCTGATCCGGCCATGGGGTCCAGCCACACATGACGTCCTGCTCCGCAGCCCTCCTCACTCTCCTTTCTGACACCTGAAAGAGCTGGTGCAGCAAGGTGGCTGGCGGACTTCGCGTCCCCTGGGCTTGTTGGTTTGTACATTCTCATCATTGGTTCAGACATTAACGTGCCCGTTTGTTGGTCATCCAGCAGAAAGGCCAGCATGGGGACTAGAGGATGAACTGAGTTCTGTCCTCAGGAGTTTTATGGGTGGGAGGTGGATGAGCAAGCAGGACTGCGCTGCTGTGGGTGAGTCTGTGGCCTCTGGCAGGCATCCTGGGGTCAGGGATCCAGCAGCCTGGAGTAGACACTGCTTGGCACACACCCTGCCCCTCATCACGGGCCGCTCCTTTCCAAGCTCTCAGGTGCCATAATCTTTGCAACCTGAGCAGTCCCAGCTTGACCACATCTGGGTAGTGGCATTCAAGCCCCCAAGGGCATCCTTGTCACCTCTGCTAGGGTCTGCTGGAGTGGGCAGGATGTGAGAGGGAGGTAGCCCCCAAGGTGGGCCAAGGCAGGTGGCTCAGGACTGCCAGGTGGAGATGTACCATGGGCTTGACTGCATCTGAGATGCTGCCTTTCAGGGACTTGGAGCTAGTAAGGCAGGTGCTCCAGAGTCCCATCCTGCTGCTCCCCAGGGGTGCAACCTGGCTCCTGCTGCACAAGGCAAGAGCTGACCTTTGGGACTCGAGCTGTGGATGTCTCCACAGGCCGCTGGTGACTGTGTTCACAGGAAAAACGTCTTTGAGAGCTGAATGTGCTTGGAAAAGGGTGAGGGGACCCCACCCCTGCAAGGAGATTCAGGGCTCATAAGGAGGGAGGGTCCTGGGGATGTTGTCATCTTCTTCTGACTCTTAGCCCAGGAAAAACTTGCCCTGTACACATGTTCACAAGACGATGAAGAGTGCAGGGGAAGGGGACTATGAGAGCAGGCTGGGGGGCATATCTGGGAGAAAGGGGAGATAAGGCAGACGGTGGGTTGGGCCAGGGCCTGGGGACTTTCTCGGACCTTGCTTCTCCTGTTACTATAAGAATGCTGTCTGGAGAGGCATAGAGAAGGCCTGGCACCCCGACACAGATGCTCCCTGCTGGGGTGTAGTCTGTTTTGCTTTGGCCATGGGGGACCAGGACCCTTAGGAGAAGGGTGGGGGCCAGGAGGGCCTGTCTGCCATGTGAGTGATGCTTTGGAATCTGGGAGATGACCTCATCCCCCTTGACCTCCGACGCTTCCTTAGACTATGCAGCTCCCGGATTCTTGGGGCAGAAAGGGAGTAGTGAGGCTGCGAGAAGGTGGGGCCTCCCACTCTAGGCCTCCCTTCTCTTGCTGTCTCCCTACACTGAGGGCTGTTTTGGGGGTTCTCTCTTTCCCCAGGCCCACCTGGCTGCTGTGGGACTAAGGTGATTCAGGAGGTGGTGGTATATGGCTAGACCTCAGGCTGATGGGGCTTTGGCTAAACCCATTCACCCTGTTACTGGAGGCCCAAGAATCCAGCACTGAAGGAGCTTCCACCCTGTACCCTAGGGACTATGAGATGTGAGACCTGTTGCGGGGCTTCTCTGGGGTTGACCAAGTCTGTGCTGGGGTCAAGGCCTTGGGTCTAAGAACACAGAAAGGCACGTTCATAGGGTGAAATGTAGGCCATGACCATAGCTGCTTTGACCCCTTGCTTGGCTCCTGTCCATGCTAGTAGCCCCCTGACCCCCTAGAAAAGTCCAGAAAAGTCTCAAGGGCCATCCTCAGCTTGTGGCCCCAGGCAGGCACCATCCTGTGGCTTGGCTGACCCAGTCAGTGGCCCTTTCTCTCCTCTGGATTGTGGCTGACATCCTCAGAGCCTGTGACGGGCTGGGCTGCTTTAGGCCTTTCTCCTCCCACAGATACTGAGGCTCAGGAGACCCCAGTTCTGATTCTGGCCTTGGGCCACCTATGCGCTTTGCCATGGCCTCAGCTTCCTCCTGCTCCAAGGCCCTATGCTTTGCAGCCTCCCTGGCTCAGAGTGGGCCTGTTGGCCACAGGCGACTCCCCTCTGTGCTGCCCCTCACTCCCGCTGCCCCGCTGTCCGGCCCCCTCCCCCCTCACTAACCGTGTGATTGTTTGTGTTTTGCAGGCAGTTTCTTGATTCGGACATACCTAGGTATCATTTGTGTCCCTTGGTTTCATTTCAGCCTCTTTCCTTCCCTCCTCCTTTCCTGATCACCCCTCACAACCCTGCCCCTCACAATCCTGAAAAGTTAATTTCCAGCTTTTTGAATTTCTCATAAGTTTGCTCACCTTTTCCTCTTGTTTCTCCCATCTTCTTCTTTATTTGTATTTCCTTGGGATATTGTCTTATATTTTTATTGCTTTGCCCACCCCTGTCCCTTGGCTGAGTCCCTTCTGCCCTCCACTCTTGATTTTGGCTGCTTCTGTAGTTTCTACCCTCCTGTAGACACTGGCTGGCCTCCCGCTCCTCCCACCTGAGCCTTGCGTGCCCTGTGCCGACACCCTGCCCTGTGGAGTGGGTGCAGGTGTCCCTCGCATGCAGGCTGGCTGGCCTGGCTGCCTTTGGCTGCACCATCTTGTGAGGACCAGGCCTGCTCCCCATTCCTGCAAGGGGCTGTAGCAGGCAGAGCCATGAGTGCAGGGAGCAGGGAGGGGTAGACAGGAGCCAGCCACCAGGAGATTCAAGTTCCAGCACATTCCACAGCTGCGTGGAAGCCCCTTACCCAGTCAGGCCAGTAGGAGGGATGGCAGCTTCAACTGCGCTTCTCTGACCATAGCCACCATATATTCTTTGTGGAAGCGGTAGGTGGTAAATTCATAATGTGACCATTGAGTCCTAGACTCAGGCTGTCCTCGGTTCCAACTCAAAAAGAGGCACAGGACCCTGAGCAGGGAAGACTTTGGCTACCTTTCCCCTGGCTGGAGTGAGGCCTCTGCCCATACCATCCTGGGGCAGGGAGTCAATGAGACCCTGGGGATGATAACCTCCAAGTTCCTCACCCACACTCTGGTGAGAACTCAAGTTTGTTCCAAATGGAAGGCCAAGACTATCACTTTCTGGGTGCAGGATTGTGGTTAGAGTTTCATGGCAGTCATCTTGTGGGTCAGCTTTTTTGAAATGAACTGAGCAGTAGAAGGCCCTTTAGTCTTTAAGCTACACCTCTGAGTAATGAGAGGTGCCAAGCCTCCTCTGAGGTCATGTCCTTTTCAGATCATGTTGTGACGGATATGGACAGGTGATTGCTGTGACTGTGCCATGGCAACTGGTTGAGGGACCACTGTGGCCAGGAGGAGACCCCACTGTGGGGCAGTAGGGCTGTGTTCCTGTTGGTGTGCTCCCTTATGCTTGCATGTATATATACCTCTTTCCATGAACAGACCTTTTCCAGAGGATGCTGCCGTCTAGGAGCTGTGCCAGCCCTCCAGGAGGGCCCAGAACTGGGTGTGGCAGAGACCTGTCAAGGGACAACTGTGTTGGTGACTACACTGAGAAGGGATCGACTCTCCCAGTAGTGACTCAGGATGGGTTGCCAGAGGAGGTGTAGTGCTAGCTGGTCCTGGGGATGAGCCAACTTGACTTAGGCAGTTTTCCTGTGCTCAGAACAATCCAGGGTTGGAGATCCCATCTACTCAGGGTCATTCCCTGGAGAAACCTAATTTAGGGGCTGTATTGTGGGCAAGTAGAATTTTCCAGGCCCATCAGTATGATCTCATGGTGTGTGTACGTGTGTGTGTGTGTCTACATTTTGTTCAGGTTTGAGTTGTCCAGCGTTTAGGTTCCACAGTCTCTAGGTTTGAGGGGGATGTTCAGGCTGGTTCCAGACACCCCCAGGTACAAGCACATGGTGCCTCCAGGAAGGTTCTGGGTAAAACAAACAAAATGATGGCACCACGGAGGGAGAAGGAGCTGACTTTCCTTCTTTCTTCAGCCCTTTGGACTTAATGAGGCCCTTGCTCCTGTTCCTGAGTGGGGGAGCTGAGCCTTTCTGTGGCTAGGCTCCCATTCCAGAATGAGTTTGCCATCCCCTAGTGGGCAGCAGGCTTGGGGCTTGGCCTTTAAGAGGAGGCCTCAAGCTCAGGACATTGAGAGGGAAGGAGAGAATAGGAGTTGGAACCCCAAGACCAGACTTGAGCCTTCTTCTTTGGGGAAACCTTCTTCTGTGATGAGCAGTTCTGTGGACAAGTGAAGGGGGGGTTGTCATCCCAAATATCTACAGTGGCTGGGACCCTGGGGCCATACAACTAAGCTTAGGGTAACCTGGCTCAGCCATTTGCTGATTGTGTGACTGTGGATGAGTGGTGGAACCTTCTGGAACTTTGTTTTCCTTCCCCCGCAGAATGGGGATAATAAGATCCTGATTCAGGTGGTTGTAAGATTAAGTGAGTTGATACATGGAAAACTCTTAGCACAGGGATGACACATGTCACTATACACATGAGTTGTGCCTTTATCTTACTACTAGTAGCTATTGTAAAAATGCATCACTCCTGAGCTAAAGTACGTCTTTTATATTAGCCATTACCACTTTGCTCAAGAAACTGCACTGGGATACTGTGGGTGTTTCTCTCTCTCTCTCTCTCTCTCACACACACACACACACACACACACACACACACATACACAGAGTTAGTCGCAGAGGATGAGGACAAGGGTGCTTGTGAGAGATTTGGTTCAACCGTCTACCATATTCTTGCATCTCACTACCTGCCCTATGCCATAGGGGCTGATACGCCCTGAGCAGAGGGAGTCAACAGGGTCCTTTAAAGCAGAATTTCTCCCTGAGATAGTGACAAGGAAGTTGAGGAGCAGCGTGGCCCATGGTCACCCTCGCCTATTGCACCAGGCTCGGGGACTTGTTTCCCCACAGAAGCAGTCTAGCTCTGATACCCTGAAATCTTCTCCAACCTCCTTGGGAAGGGTCCAGATGCAGAATTTTGCTGAGACCCTGGACCTCAGTTGCTTTCCTGTTCTGTTCTTTCTTGCTGTGTCATTTGTGGGGCCACAACATTCACACATTCATTCATTCATCTATCACCTATGATTAAGCCAATCCTATGAGTCTCTTCCTGTGGGATTAAAGATGAAATCAGGAAAATCTGTCCCCAGAAAACTCAAAACCTGGCCAAGAAGCATACTCATTCCCTCATCCCCTCTTTCAGCTCCTCATCTGCTCACACTCTCACTCCCTCATTCCTTCCCTTATGCCCTCACCCCATCATTCCTTCATCCCTCCTGTTCTCATCCCTCCCTTCATCCTCTCACCTTCTCATCCCCTCATTCTTCCCCTCATCCCCTCACCCCATCATTTCTTCATCCCCTCCTTTCCTCATCCTCTCCTCCCTCCCCTCATCTCCGCATCCCTCATCCTCTCACCTACCCATCCCCTCATCCCTCATCTCTCGTCCCTCACCTTCTCACCCCTCATTCCTCCCCTCCTCCCCTATTCCTTTATTCCTTCACATCCTAATCCCCTCACACCTCCCTCATCCCCACACTTCTCTCCTTATCCCTTCATCCCTCACCTCATTTCTTCCCTCATCCTCTCATCCCTCTCTTCATCCCCTCATTCCTCAACTTATCCTTTAATCCCTCACCTCATCCCTCACTTCCTTATCCCCTCATCCTTTCCCTTACCCCCTCATCCCTCCTCTTATCCTTTCACCCCCTCATTCTGTCACCCCTCATCCCCTTATGTGTCACCTTTTCATCCCTCCTCTCATCTTCCACCTCCTCATCCCCTCACCTCTTCTTCTTTCCCTCATGCCTCCCCTCATCCCTTCACCCCTCTCACCTCCTGGTTCCCTCATCCCTTCCCTCATTCCTCCCCTCATCCACATATTTCTTTCCTCATCCCTTCCCTCATCTCATCCTCTCATCTATCCCTTTCTCCCCTCACCTCCTCATTCTCTCATCTCATCCTCACATCCCCTCATCCCCGTGGCAGATGCCGACCAAGCAGGCTCGGTCCTGGTCCTGGGACACAGCAGTGATGGGGACAGGCCTGACCAAGAAGCACACTCATTCCCTCAACCCCTCTTTCAACTCCTCATCTACTCACCCCCTCCTTCTTCCCCTTATACCTTCATCCCATCACACAGGGTGAAGGGGAGTGTGGAGGGTTCTGGTAGGGAGATAGCACCAGGAAAGAGCAGGCTTACCTGAGCTGGGAGCATGGAAGGACCCCATGAGCAGGAGTGGAGGGGAAAGTAGGAAAAGGCAGCTCCCAGAGCCAGGGCTGAGTCCCTTCCTGCCATTTTCTCTGAGGGCAGATCTGGTTGAGGATTCCCCTTCTCTGAGGGACAGTAATCTCCAAGGCTGGGCCATCAGATGGAGACTGGGGAGCATTAAAATGCAAGTTTTTTTGCAGCTGGCACAGCTTCAGGGATAGGAAGCGGTCAGGATGTCATGTGTTGGTGTGACTTCTGAGCGGGCAGCCTGGCCAACCAGCTCTGGCTATCTCTGCTGGACTACAGCCCAGTGTCTACCATGGGGTGCCTGAACCAGAGCCATGCCCTGTTTTGCTCTGCTCGGTACCTATGCATTCCTGCAGGCCTGGTAGGGACTGATGCCACTCTCTCAGCCATGCTCCCCAACCTCCTTCCTGCCCCTGTTGAGCCTGTGCCTTACATCTGGCATGCCTGCCATTCCAGCTTTTATGCCCAAATCCTTGGCAGACTTCAATACTTCCCCAGGCAGCCTTCCTGATACTGCCAACTTGCCCAGCTCTAAGAGCCCTCTCTTTTCTGTGTTGATCTACTGGATATTTGTTCCCAGGCCAGGCTTAGAGCTTCTGAGAGTAGGGATAAGGTTTCCCAGCTTTATATTTCCCCAAAAGACAGAGTCCAGGGGTAGGCCTCAGTCAGGCCAAGAGGGAGCCTGCAGCTGCCCTCAAGGAGCTAGGAAAGTAAGGCCAGGACTAACAGGATTCGGGCCTGGAAGGACACAGGGAGGGCTCAGGGTACGGCCCTCAGAGGTGTCCAGCCCAACCTCCTCAAGGGTATGTGCATTGTCCCACGTGGCTTAGCCCTGTGTGAACACCAGCATCCAGCTTTAGCCCCAGGGACAGGCTCCGGCTGTGGGTATTCTCGGGTCCATTCTGGTCCATAGGCTCTGAAGCTGTGTGGTGATGGTACTGCCTAACTGGGCTTTGTGTTGCATTCAGACCCTGGGAGCGGATTCCTAAGTTTGGGATTTAAGCACATTGCCCTGCTCTTAGCTGTGTGGTTGTGCTCTGATCGTGTCTCCTGCTGGGATCATGTTCCCCAGGGGTGAGGAGGGGCTTCCCTGGCTGTGATCTGGAGACTCAGTCCCAGGAATCAATCTACTGGATTACTCCCCTGGAGATCCTGGGCCACTACTAAGAGTAACAATTTCTCTTGAAATGTACTTCCTAAAGCACCATGGGTTTCCGGTTGAAGCCTTGAGCATGGGATTTAATTTTCAGATTCTTAACAAACCCATTTGCATCAAGATGCCTACCTTGCCCACCAGTTTGCCCACGATGGCTATGACACTTGTAAGAAGAGCTGGGTATTGTGATTGCATGGTGGTGTGTAAATGCTGCCACGGGCCCTCTGAAGCAGGCTTGTTTCATAGTCATATGCAATATAACCAGGCACCCTGTGTGTTGAGCCCAAGATACCAATGACTTCCCACTCTAGAGGCCAAGCAGAGATGAGGACTGACTTACCTGAACCTCTGGCAGGAATGAGTGGCATCTGAGACCACCTGCTCAGGTCCCTGTAGCCTGTCTGTTGCAGAATCTATGTACTCTCTTTCTGAGCAAGAATTAAGATGGAAGAAGTATTTTGCCATTGTCTTTGTCAATAAAACATTTTTTAATGAGTGTCCTCTCTTGTTTGAGCACTGAGCTCTCTGTCCCAGAGCTGACTGTGGTGGTCCTGTTTCTAGGTCCCTGCAGAGGGCAGCCTCTGTCCCCAGGTCCAGAGGAGAGTCCTCAGAGAGGCCTCTTTGTCCCCTCCCAGTTCAAGCCAGCCAGTTGGAGTCAGGATGTCTGCTGGACCCCCACTCCCTCAATTCTGAGATTCCTCCGCTGCAGAAGGAACTGCTTAGACTAGCCTTTTTCTCCTGAGGGAGGACCCGCGTAACTAGGAACTAGGAGCCGAGAGCAGGGGCTTGGGAAGGCCTTGCTGGAGGGAGGAGGGGCAGAGGTGAGAACTGGGCACTTGAGCCCAGGTCCTGGCTGTTGCTGCTGGGGTCTGGGGAGGGCTGGTTCCTGCTCTGGGGCCTGTTTCCCCAGTTATGAGATGCCCAGGTTGTAGAACAGACAAACTGTGGGATAATGGGGCAGCTGTGATGATGGTGAAGCTCTGTACAGGCCAGCTTGGTGCTCTGTTCATGCAACCACACCATACCAGTATTTCTGCTTCAGTAGGTCTGGAGTGGGGCTAGAGAATCCATATCTCTAAGTTCCCACGTGGTGCTGATTCTATGGGTCTGGGGTCCCCGTGTCTGGCTGCATGTTTCTTCTTATTATATGTGAGGGCTTAGCCAAATGTCACATGGAGTAGAGTGAGGAGGGCTTCAGGGAAGGGGGGCACCGGGCTCCCTTCCTGGAGAGACTTGATGCACAGAGAAATTCCATGTAGGTCACATACCTGCTTCTGGAGTGGGGGTCCTGGTGTGGTCTGCAAGGTCCTCCTGGCCTGCTTCATGGAATTCGCCACAGCAGGGCAATTGTGGCTGCCTCTCAACCTCTCTGGGTCTTAGTTTCCTGCTGTATGATTGAGGGGTGCTGATCAGTGGTTCCCACACTATGTCCTGCAAACACAGTGGGTCCTGCATGGTCACTTGGGTCCCTGGTAAGTGTGCTGCCACTCTGCCATACCCCCCTACCCCGAGCACATGTCCGTCATCCCCACGGTCTTGCTTGGGGGTCTGTGTAAGACCTCCCTCTGCAGAGACCTCAGGGGTATAGGAGACTCAGAAGAGTTGCTGAGGACCCTCTTTGCCCAGAGTTCCAGGGCCTGCCACCTTGGACATGGGGTACTGGGCAGCAGTTTGGAAATGACCTGTGGGCATCATTGTAGCTGTGCCTATATGGGACCTTGGTCCTGCTGGCCATCTTGGCATGTGGGGGATAGGGCAGTGGTCTGGAAAGGCCCAATCTTCAGATGTGTACAAGAGCCTGGGAGAGCCTCTCTCACTACCCTGTCCCCAACTCACGTGTGAGATGCACCACAGTTAGGTTTTCAGATATTTTCACTGGGGTGGGAGCAGGGAAAAACCATATCTCACCTGGACTGAGAAATTCTCCAAGATCCCTGAGGTGGGCCTCCTGTGGAAGCAAGGCTGTTTTCTACTTACAGCTCCAGGCCTGACTCTGTCAGAGTCTGCTCCACCCTAGCAGAGGATCATGGCTGGCCTTACACTTGTTCTTTTGCTGTATCTTACTCGGGGCCGAGGAGCCCAGGATGGGATGGGGAGAGGGCTCCTGATGCCTGAGGAGGTGCCTAGTCTATGAGGGCCCCAGTTCTTTCTGAAGGACACATAGAAGTGATTAGGTGCCAATGCCCTGGAAACCTTATTGTTCCTCATCCTGGGGGCTGAGGAGCACAGAGAAGGAAGAGGAGAAAGGGGAAGGGAAGTCAGTTAGGGTACTTTAGGGACTTTGGAGGCAGATGGACAGAGTGTCCAGCACTAGGCCAAGCTGGAGGTTACAGGGCCAGTGAAGCTTGCAGGCTGAATCTTACCCAAGGCATAAAGGTAATGATAATGGTGATGCTAACATGTACTAGATAGTGATGTGTACAAATAATGACTTATGCCAGACAGTGATGATGATGGTGATATGTACCAGATAGTGATGATAATAACATGTACTAGATAGTGACGAATACTAGATAGTGATGATAATGTGTGCCAGATAGCGATGTGTATCAGATGGCAATTTGTACCAGATAGTGACATGTATCAGACAGTGATGATAACATGTATTAGATAGTGATGAGTACCAGATAGTGACATGTACCCAATAATGATGCTAACATGTACTGGATAGTGACATATACCAGATAGTAACATGTACCAGATAGTGATAATAACATGTATTAGGTAGTGATATGTATCAGATAGTGATGATAGCATGTACTAGGCAGTGGTGTGTACCAGACAGTGACGATAATGCGAACTAGATAGTGATGATAATATGTCTAGATAGTGGCATATACCAGATAGTGAAGATAACGTGTACCAGATAGTGACACTAATGTGTACCAGTGCCCAGCCCTGTTCTCATTACTTATGTATTAGCTCATTTAATCTACTTGACATCTCAAAGTAGGGACAATTATTGTCGTGTTGTACTGATGAGGAAGTGGGGCACAGAGATGTTGTTGACATCATGAGGCCCATGCAGCTGTGAAGTGGCTCTGCAGCATTCCAAGTGGTCTGGAGGCACTTGATCTGGGTCAGGCTGCATCAGTTTCTGCTCTGTCCTGTAGGCCTGGCTCCCACAGGGCTCCTGGGAAGTTCCAGGAGAAGAGGGCGTCCCTCTAGGCCTTGGTTGTGGCTCCAGGGCACCTGCTGGTCCAGCTGGGTATGGATCCAAGGTTCTCACTGCAGACCTGGGGGAAGTGGGTGTCTGCAGGGCCAGGGCCGAGGGCTCTGTGAGGTCCTTACATGCCAGCCCATGCACAGCAAGAATCTGGGGGCTGTGAGACCTGGTGTGCACCTGCCCCACTCCTTGGTTAGCTGTCCCCGGGCCCTGTGATGGTGCTTGTTCTGATGTCTTCATTTCTTCTGTGTGTGTACGTGTGTGTCCTGGCTGCCTCCGCCTTTAGCGTTTCATTCGGAAATGACACTAGGTACAGCTCACTTTTCTCTTCTGCCCTCGCTTGTTCTGTCCTCTTCTGCTTTCTCGAGTTCCTTTCTCCTTGACGTCTGCCTGCTCTCTGCTCGTTTTCTGATCGCCTGCTGTCCTTACTCTCCTCTGGATCTCTTCTTGGTGATGTGTGTTGACAGCGGCCCTGCCCTAGTCCCTCTGCTTCATCTCACGTCCCTGACTTGTGAGAATCATACCCCATGCCCAGATCGTGCTGTGCAGTAGACAGTGCAGCGTGGTGCCATCTGTGCCTCACTGCGGCCTTGGGAGGAGCCCAGCCATTTTGGAGTCTGCGCTACTGCCCAGCTGTGTGTGCCAACCTATCTCTGAACTGTGTCTTTATGAGGATGCTTGAATGGAAACTGGGCGAGGCTGGGTAGACAGTAGGGGCAGGGGGCTGACAGTGATGCTCAGGATGTACGGAGCAGCCACACTGTGATTGAGGCAAACTCTCCACCTGAAATATGACCAGTCCTCCAGATGAACACCTAGCCTAGGGAAAGAGGTCGGGAAATCTGCCATCTGGAGGGGTGAAAACAGGCATGTCGTAAAACAGATATCCTGTCCCAGAGCAGACAGCACCTGAGGTGTCTGTGGAGCCCAGTGGGACCCTGTGAGGATCTAAAATCCCAGCCTCCTGGATTGGCCCCAAGCTATACTGGGGAGAGGTTTGCAGGCCACTGGCTCACACTAATTACCTTTCTGAGTTAGGGATCAGGGACAGAGAGAAGAGACCCTGTCTCCTTTTTCTAATAGACAGCCATTCTCACGTGGGGTCCCATAGCTGCAGCAGCAGTGATGTTGTCTGCTCTGGACCACCCTGTTTCCACTCCAAGCATCCTCCCCCAAGGGGCCTTCCTCTGACGGAGAGCAAGTCCATTGATGGAGGAGATGGACTCTGGAGGGTTTTGGCAAACCTGGGCAGGACCTTTCAGGTCCAGGGAGAGATGGTGTCACCTCCTTACTCAGACTGAGGCTGGAATGGGCCCAGCCACCAGCTTCCGTCCTTTCCCTCCTGCCTCCAGCCCTCCCCTAGTTCTCTCCTCACCCTTTCCCTGCGTGGCTCACCATCTTAGCTCCCTCTCCTGCTCCCTCCTTCCCTTTCCTCTCTGCCCTTCTTGTCCTCTTCCCCCTCCATCCTCCTCTCCTCCCAGCCTTGGTGTGAAAACTGGAGCTCCTTGGGCATCACAGAGGCCCCTGCTCCCCTGGTCCTGAGTAAGGAGGGGGCCTGACCTTCCTGGAGCTGCCACCTGGGCTTCAAACTGTGACTCCAGAGGCTCTCCCTACGGGCTGCCCCACGTCGGTCTGTCTGTCTTTCTGTCCTTTTGTTTGTTTGCATGTCCCTATCCCAGTTGAGAGTAGCCCCCACACCATTATCTGTTACCTTGTCTCTGCTTCCTTTCAGGACCTTTTACCAGTTTGAGGCTGCGTGGGACAGCTCCATGCACAACTCTCTCCTGCTGAACCGCGTCACACCTTATCGAGAAAAAATCTATATGACCCTCTCTGCTTATATTGAGGCAAGACACCTCTGCCCAGGGCACTCCACCAGCCACCCTCCAAGTCTTGAGGTGCTGTGGGCCCTGGACAACCCCAGATGATCCCAGGCTCTTTTAAAGGACTTCTTAGGTTCTTGAGTTACACCCATGTGCTTTTTGGCAATGCCCACAGTGAATCCACTCCACTTTACTTAGTGTGGAATTTTGTCCTTGGGATTGTAAGATAGCTGCAGCACCACCAGACGTTGTGTCTGTGTTCTAGCCAGCTCCAGAACAGAAGGTTCCCAACTCCACTCCTGTTCCCAGGGTCTGAAGTCCCCAGGCCATGGCCAAACCTGGGCTGTGGCCTCCCTTTAAGTTGTAGGAGGTGGCTGGGTGTATGAGTGTTTTTTGCTAGGCACAATAGTGAGGGAGAAGGAGACTTGGGGAGAACAGGGCAGGGACATTTGCAAGGTACACCCCCACTGCTTAGAGCCTAGTTGCTCTGCTATTATATGGGTGGTGTGACCATCTCATGGGATGGCCATAAGGTTAGACTGAGGGGACACTGGGAACTTTATGCAGCGAGTGTTAGGACACCTCAGGTTGCTCAACAGTTACCACCAAGTTTAGGAAGACAAAGGAATGAGCTGATTAGTCATTAGCATGTTGTCCAACAGGCATTCATTTTTAGTGTCATTTTAGAGTTTAAATATGTGTACACAAATGACCTAGTTTGATCCTCACAGAGGTTTTAAAAGTGGGGTGTCTTCCTGATTTCATGGTGAAGCATTTGAGATCCTTGAGGCAATGAGGCCTACATTTGGGACTCTCAAGGTCTTTACACGGAGGCCCTTCCCTCAGGTGGTCAGGGGTGGGGCCTTGACTGTCTGTCCCCAGCAGGATTTGACTCCAGGGCTGGAGCAGAGACTTTGCCTGGGGTCCTGGGAAGACCTGGGACTGCGGGTCTGTGCTGGGCCTTGTGTTCCACAGAGACCTTTGGAAGCAGGGCTGGGGCACTCTGGGGTCCTTGTGCCCAAGCCCCTACCTTCCGCCTGTCACAGATGGAGAACTGCACACAGCCAGCTGTCATCACCAAGGACTTCTGCATGGTCTTCTACTCTCGTGATGCCAAGCTGCCAGCCTCGCGCTCCATCCGCAACCTGTTTGGCAGTGGGAGCCTTCGGGCCTCGGAGAGGTAGGCTCACAGAGGTGATGTGGGGGCTGCCTGATCCATCACCCTGGTTTTGGCAAGGACAAGGCTAGACTCTACACAGGGAATGGCAGTCTGACTTGTATCTGAGGCCCGACCACACTCTTGGCTGGTTCCCTGTGCTCACTTTTCTCTTGCTCGCCTGTGACGTGGGTGTTAGTGGGGATCTTAGCACCTGCGGGGGACACCACACCTTGCTAAGGAGTGTGAGGGAGCCTGGGCCAGCCTGCAGGGAGAAGAAGAAAGGAAGAAGGCCTGGGGTGCCTGTCTGAGGCCTCCTGTGGGTGGTCTTGGGATTCCACTGCACGCTTTGCTGGGTGACCTTTCACCCTGGGGGTCATAGGAATCCATGCCACAAGAGGAGGAGCTGGGTAAATATGGGGGGCTAGCTGGGAAGGGAGAACTCTAGACAGATCTTCCTGCAGGACACAAGCTGAGCTGCTCTTCTCAAGGCTGGCAGCACCAGGGGCGGTGTCAGACATCAGACACCAGGGCCAGCATTTTTTCTTGTGCTTTGACCACTTCCTTGCATTCAATTGGGGGTGAGAGAAATGAGTTGGAATGCCAGGGCAGTGAGGAGGGTCCACCTTCCTGGCAGCAGGGATAGCTTAGGCTGCCAGACACCTGTGATCATCCTCACTGAAGCCTCCCTCCATGGCCTGCCATATGGACCCCGTGTCCAGGTCCACTCTGGGCACAGTCAGAAGGAAGGAGCATGGGGTTCAATACTCATCCTCCTTGAAGGTTGGCCATGGTCACTCTCGGATCACCCAGTGACTGTGGGATGCAGCTGGGTGGGCCTGTCTCCAGGAGAGAGTAGCTGAGGGAACTCAACAGAACCAGTGTCCTGGGAACAGCAGGGCTTCTCTGGGAGGTGAGGTGGGGGGTGTAGGGCCTGCAGGGCACTCTATGCCCTGGAGGGACTGATGATGCTGGACATTAGGGATTTGGGGACAAATGTGCTCATGCTGCCCGCTCTGGCCTGGGACAAAGTGAGGCCCTTGTGGGGTTCTGGCCTGGGGTCATGGTCCCAGGGCACCTGAGGGAGGAAATCCAGTACATCCTTTATTTGGGGACTGGAGGGGGTCTGGGATGGGGACAACTCAGGGATCCTGACACTTCACTACCCCAGACCAGGACGCCTGGTTCAGGAGTGTGGTGGGACTTATGCCCAACATGCGTTTGATGGCAGTGCGAGGCAGCAGTTAGGCTGTCTGTATTCTTGTTGTGGTGCCTGGTGGCAACATGTCTCCCACTCTGCTCCCTGCAGCAACCGAGTGACAGGTGTGTACGAGCTCAGCCTGTGCCATGTGGCCGATGCTGGCAGCCCAGGTAGGTGTCCACTCTGTGCTCTCTGACTGGGGTAGGAGTCAGGGCACAAGGGTCCCTGGTCTGCTTGACCTCTGTTCCCTTCTGAATGACCACAACTAAACTGCCTTTTAGGGAAGTCCCTCACCTGCAAAACGCAAGTACTCATCTTGCAACTTATGGAGTTGTTCTGAGATGGGAGGACAGCAAGGGTGAGAGTCAGGCCTGTGGGCTACCTTGGCTGCCCAGGCCATAGCAGGGATGGCCAGGCCGGATAACTTCCTGTGAACCACACTAGCATGGTTTGAAGGGAGGGTACTTCAGAGCTATGTGGACCTCTAGAGTGGGTGGGAAGATCTGGTCACCCATCGGGTAACGATGGACCTTCTGTTCCCTGTCTAGGGATGCAGCGCCGGCGCCGGCGAGTGCTGGATACCTCTGTGGCCTACGTCCGGGGCGAGGAAAACCTGGCAGGTTGGAGGCCCCGGAGTGACAGCCTCATCCTGGACCACCAGTGGGAGCTGGAGAAGCTGAGCCTCCTACAGGAGGTGAGATAACCTCAGAAGACAAGGTCTGCAGGGTTGTGCCCTCTAAGACCTAGTTCACTGGGTGAAAGCTGAAGACCTCCTGGTGCCCGGTGCCTGGTGGAGGCCATGATCAGGGAGTCACAGGCTGCCACCAGGATGGAGCATGTGATGCTCAAACTGCTCATGGGACTTTGTGGCACACGACAAAAATATAGCCAATTTAGAACAGAAAGTGTATTCTCGAGTTAAGTAAGAAAGATTATCAGGCACACAGGCCCCAGAAGGAAACTCAAAAAGAGTCATGTTTTCGGAGTGGGGAAAACTCTTGCTTTGATCAGGGAAACCCACATCCAACAGCAGAGAACTGACTCACAGGCCAAGGTGTGCATGGGAGGCCTGAGGCAGGAGGCTGTGCCCATCCCTCAGGCCTTTCTTGAGGCCCTGCACCCCAGGAACGTGGTGTAGGGAATGCACATACTCATCTGCTCATCACAGGGCCCACATACTGTGGCCACGAGGCTGTGAATGGAGGGAGGGCAGCTTGTTTGCTGGCCATGAAGGTCAGCTTCAGGACTTGGGGTGGGTACTGAGGGTGCTGTCAGCCCCATGGCCCTGGGGTCTATTCCGTCATTTCACATGCAGAGGGCCATCGGCCTCAGCCTAGGGAAGGGGTGGGCTTTCCTGGATTCTGCCCAGGAAGACTTGCTGCCCCATGAGGGCCAAACCCCAGTGCATCAGATGAAACCTTGTGCTCTGAAGGTTGAGAAGACCAGACACTACCTGCTCCTGCGGGAAAAACTGGAGACCACCCAGCGGCCTGTCCCTGAAGCACTGTCCCCGGCCTCCAGTGAGGACTCTGAGTCTCGTAGCTCTTCCAGCGCCTCCTCCCCACTCTCCACTGAGGGTCGGTCATCACCCCTGGAGGTTCCCAGCGAGAGGCAGCGGGAACTGGCCGTCAAGGTAGGTCAAGTTGGCTGGCAGCACAGTCATGGCCCCAACACCTTGAGGGCCCAGAGTCACTCCTGGGCAGTTCCAGCAACACAGCCTTGTCCACAACTGCTCTGGTCAGAGCTGCTCTGGTCAGAGCTACCAGGAGCTGAGAGCATGAGGGGTCTGCAGAGTTCCCTGCTCACTGCTCCTGCCCTACCTGCACTGGAAGTTGGCTGCCTTTTTCATCCTTCTTCCCCAAGTAGTGATGTGTCCTCTTGAATATTTGTCTTGATGGGGAGCTCACCACTTCTACTCAGAGGTGGTCCTTTGGCTGCTGGATAGGCCCCTGGCAAGTCCTTCCATGCTGTGGACAGCTCTGCTCCCAACCTTTGCACCAGGCTAGGGGCCTGCACCTGGGTGGTAACCCAAGCTTACCCCTTGACCTGGAAAGGATGGAAGTGTTGTCACCTTGACCCACTGTACTAGAGCCTGGGCCAGCATTCCCGTGTCCAGGGAGGGGCAGGTGGAAGAGCCTGCAAGTTGTGCTGGGGTGAGCGGATTCCAGGAGGCCTTGCCCTGACAATGCATTTGTTCCATCTGCAGTGCCTGCGCCTCCTCACACACACGTTCAACAGAGAGTACACCCACAGCCACGTCTGTGTCAGTGCCAGCGAGAGCAAGGTGGGTGGGGGACTGCCCCAAGGTGCCCTGTGGGACTTGGGCTCCTCCCAGGGAAACCTCCCTCCGCCACAGAAAAAGGCAGTAAGGATTTTCTCATAAGCATGTCTCTCTCACTCCAGAGGGACACCTCGTAGCTACATGACTGTGTTCCCTGGGCCTAAGGCCTGTGGGTGATGGGAGTATAAATGAGGGGCTGGCCAAGTCCAGGGCCACCATGATGTCTACCCAAGCCCTCACTTTGTGTGGCCCTCACCTAGCTGCCTCTGTCCCAGCCCGGCCAAGTGCCCCCTCCTTGGCTGTCATTCTTCCTCTTGGAGATTGATTCTCATTTTTCAGCCTCATGCCCCTCCCCGAAGTCTCCAGAAGCTGCCTCTGCACTGTATGAGGCGTGGAACTCCCACCCTGGCTCACAGCCTGCACACCCAGCCTTCCCTCAATGGGTACCACCCAGTGCCACCTTTCACTAGTTGGGAGGGAGGCAGCAGCACCAAGCTTCCCCAACCCTCCCCTGCCCCACCTTGAGGAGATGAAAGGCTGGTCTCCTAAATCAGGGGAGAGTCTATATCCCTGGGAGGGGCCAGCCAGGGGCATGTAGGAGCTGGGAGTAGGCAGGGGTCTCAGGGAGGTTACCTTTGAGCCGGGACTGCTGGGAAGAGGAGGAGAGGTGCCCTGAATAGAAGGTAAAATGCAAGTAAAGGTACAGGAAACAGCCACTGAAGGGGTGCCCCACCCATAGAAGCCCAGAGACTGTTCCCCTTCCTTATGTCCCCCCTTTCTCTCTTCCACAGCTCTCTGAGATGTCTGTCACCCTGTTGCGAGATCCATCTATGTCCCCTCTAGAGGCAGCCACACTTACCCCATCCTCCACCTGCCCCTCTCTGGTCGAAGGGCGGTATGGTGCCACTGACCTGAGGTGAGTTAGCCCTGAGATTCCTGAAGAAGCTTCTGGCATCATGAGCAACCCTTGACAGTGGCTCTGACTTAGGGGCACAAAGCAAGTGGGCACTAGCAGCTAAGTGTCTTGGGATGCCACACATATTGAGGGAAGGGCCTGGAGGAGTATGCCCATTTCACCTCAAGTGTGCACCTGCACCTTACCCAGATGCACCCACACATTCTAGTGTGTCTCTCTTTGCTGTCAGAAGCTGTTTCTTGATAAAACTTAGATGTAAGAGGAATTGGTGAATAAACCCAGAAAGGGGTGAAAAGCAATGACATCTTTTTCCCGAGATGGCGCTCATAAATACTCAAGGGGAAAAGAAAATGCTACAAAACAGAACTTGGAGAATTCTTAGGCCCAAAATTGTAAGCAAGGAATGTCAGACATTTGCAGATCAGTATTTAAAAGTGAACTCCTGTTTGCACGGTGGCTCATGCCTATAATCCCAGCATGTTGGGAGGCTGAGGTGAGCGGATTACCTGAGCCCATGGGCTCGGGACCAGGCTGGTCAACTTGACAAGACCTCATCTCTACAATAAATAAAAAAGATTAGCCTGGCATGATGGCATGGGTCTGTAGTTCCAGCTACTTGGAAGACTGAGGCAGAAGGATCACCTGAGCCCCGCAGGTCGAGGCCGCGTTGGCGGTGAGCATGCCGCTGCATTTCAGCCTGGGTGACAGAGTGAGACTCTGACTAAAAAAAAAAAAATTAAAAAAATTAAAAATAAAAGGGAACTCCCTCTGATTGTTAACCTATTATTCTTGACTCATAAAATTTCAGGTGGTTTTTACACTTGTAAAATGGGCTTCCAATTTCTTAAAAATTGATTTCCAGATTGTTTTAAAATGGGTCTCCAGATTTTCTTTAAAAAAAAGAAAGAGGAAGATATTGAGCCTTGGATCTTCATCCTGAGCAAGACTGCTGGGTTGTCAGGGAGGACTTGCAGCTGACCATGGGCTGGTAGCACCCTTTACTCAAATGATCCCTGAGCACATGGTGTCACCTTAAAGTTTATTTTTGGAGATAAAAAGATGCTGGATCTGTTTTTACAGGGGGTGAAGGTGGGAGCAGGAGAAGCCTTTGGGGAAGAGCATGGGATCTGGTATAGCCTCCCTGAGCAGATGCCTGAGGTCACTGTGGAGCCTCCCTACCATGCCCAGCACTTCCAGGAGTCAGCCACACATTTGGCTGCCGTGGTGGGTGGGCTCCAGTGCTCCCACAGTGGGCATGGCCAGGCGGCCCCATAAGGCTGCCCTGCTGTGACTCTGAGGGAGTGAAACACAGGAAGAGATGACTCTGGACAAGCTAGAGCCTCCCTCAGGATGCAACAGGTCCTCTCTACTTCCCAGGACCCCACAGCCCTGCTCCCGGCCTGCCAGCCCAGAGCCAGAACTAGTGCCAGAGATGGATTCCAAGAAACTCCCTTCCCCTGTCCGGGTGACGGAGGCAGACAAGGAGCCCCAGCGCCTGCTGGTCCCTGACATCCAGGAGATCCGGGTCAGGTGTGTGTGGGCCCTGCCTGGAAAACACTGTTCAAACCAGTTCTGTGCCAGCAGAGGACTGGCAGGCCACCTCTGGCTTCCATATTGGAAATCAGGCAGGGCCCCATGACTCATATGCAGGGTTTGGGTATGAGCAGAGGACAAAGGGCAGGTGGGTGGGTTAGAGTCAGAGCACAAGTGGGGACCTAGTGATCAGGGGGCCTGGTGTGGCAGCTCTGGGGCAGCTTCTGCTTTTTTCTTCAAGTTTCCCTATTTTACAGCTGGGGAAACTGAGGCATAGAGGTAGGTTGGTGGCTCCAGTCTCCAGACTTCTGGATTGTGGTTCTGCCAGGTGCTGCTTGATATCTAGGTCTACTTTCTGAACAGCGAGGTAGCTGGCACTGCCAGGGCCTGGCTCAGAGAGCACCTGTGTGGGTTCTCCAGCCCCCGCTGACTGCTCTGGAGGGCCCCAGTGAGCAGGTGTCTCTACCCCTAGCCCGATCGTCTCCAAGAAGGGGTATCTGCACTTTCTGGAGCCACACACGTCGGGCTGGGCCAGGCGCTTCGTGGTGGTGCGCCGCCCCTACGCCTACATGTACAACAGCGACAAGGACACGGTGGAGCGGTTTGTGCTTAACCTCGCTACCGCCCAGGTGGAGTACAGTGAGGACCAGCAGGCCATGCTCAAGGTGAGCTGGGCCCGGCTCAGGGACACGATACTCTGGATAGGGCACAGGGGTTCCCCAGTGGGGCAGAAGCTGAGCTGTCATCCTCCCCTGTGTAGGAGCAGGAGGCCCATCTGCTCACCCCAGACGGGGACCTTCCTGTCCTTTCCCACAGAGGTCAGGGCTCGGGGAACTTTAGCTCAGGGTTCCTCTGCCTTCCCCTAGGACCTCTCTGCCCACCTATGGGCTCATAGTCCTGGTGGCAGCTAGTGATGGAATCCGTGGTCCAAGGGTGGGACAAGCATTAACATTCTTTTTTGTGACAGCCAATAACTACATCCCCTCCTCCTGGGATCATCCGAGGCGGATGGTGTGAACCCTGTGCTTACAGGCAGAGTCAGGGCTCCAAAGAACCCTCCTGCCCCAACTCTGTCCTGCTCCTCTCAGAGCTGGCTGGGGAGAAAAGGTTCTCTGAGGCATCTGTGGGTGGCTACAAGATTGGCAATTCCCTGTCATAGGGATGGTCAGCATGAACTCAGCTTGTCACCCATACCCACCATGCCTGGGACAGGGACTTGAGAGAAGAGGAGGCAGGACAAATAGGGCCCAGTGAACCTATCTGGACGAGCAACTCAGTGTCCTGGCCTGTCAGGAAAGGGCATGTCCCGTGTGGATGCAAAGCAATGGCGAGGGTAACCCTGGGACTGTGGAGGCTTCCAGAAAGGAGTCACAGGCCTGAGTCGAGTCAGGATGGGTTATGGGCCCTGTACAGGAGCCACACAGCTTTTCCCCTCTGTGTCTGGTGTGGGTTCTTCTTGCCAGTATCCTTATCTCTGAGACTTTCCCAGTGGTGCTCCTTCTTAGCCTGCCTGGGCCTCAGTAGAGCAGAGATACTGTGTGCTGACTGGCCAGGAGACCTTGCACCTCCTCACCAGCAACCCCCCTTTGCAGACGCCCAACACATTCGCGGTGTGCACAGAGCACCGTGGCATCCTGCTGCAGGCAAACAGCGACAAGGACATGCACGACTGGCTGTATGCCTTCAACCCCCTTCTGGCTGGGACCATACGGTATGGGGCCTGGGCCCATGGAGCTGGATCTCCTCTTTTGGGGTTCTGCACTCAAGACCCACCTGGGGAAATGCCACATCTGGACCTTAAATGATGTTCTGAGCTCCAGAGAGGAGAGTGGGACCACAGGCCTCTCCCTGCTTGTATACTTGAGGGGATGTTCTTAAGGACATTAATGCCACTTCTGTGCTGTTGCTGCTCATAAAGCCATTAATTCCCGAGGAGATGTTCAAAATTTACATTCTACTCTGGTGGGGCTTGACATGGGGAAACTGTATACACAGGCAGGCTGGGCAAGGGCCAGGCCCTGGGTGGCACGGAGTCAGGCTCCTCCCACAGCAGAGACTTAAAAAGAGGGATGCAGAGGGAGTGCCAGGGCTAAGTCCTACTGGCTGGAGACAGAGATTAAGTCCTTCTCCCTGGGTGGTGAGAACCAGAGCAGACACCAGGTACTGCCCCTCTCAACCGCCTGCCCACAGAGGGTGAGGTGGACGTGGCATGGAAGTGAATTCCTGGTCCTGACCACACCATCTCTCTCCACTCTCCTGCAGGTCCAAGCTCTCCAGAAGGAGGTCTGCCCAGATGAGGGTCTGAGCCGGAGCCCTCCTGTGACAGCCAGCAGGCCAGGCCCCGCTCCCCACCCTCATCCCTGTCTGTTCTGTCACTTGCCGCCCAGTCCTTTCCCCACCAGACAGCCCACGACTGAGTCCCCCTCCTACCTGGGGGACATCGTGGCGGGCCCAGCGGACCTGCGCCACATGACCGGATATGCTCCCAGCAAAGACTGTGCGTGTTGTTGTTTCTTCTTTTAAATTGTGCTTTGGTTGAAAAGAGCTGGGAAAGGCTGAGAAGGCCAGAGGGCACAGGTCACAGGGGTTATCGCTGCCGTTCTAATATTTTTTTAAGCATAGACAGACTTATTATTAATATACATTAGTTAGTGACATTGAAACAGTCCACTGGGACATTAACTATAAGACTGTGTTCTATTTATAAGTATTTATTTCTAATGCCTCCACATAGACCTGTAAGATTCAGATGCCTCCCCTTACCCCGTTTGTTCCCACAAGCGTCTCCCAAGTCTGTTAGGGACAGACAGGGTGGGAGCAGCCATCTTGGAAGACCATTGTGAGATGGTGTCTGGACCAGTCAGTCACCTCCTGGTTGGCACAGCACATGGGGGTGCACCTGCCTGGGCTCAGGCTTCTCCCCAGCTGCATGTGCAAGCCCTTGTCTCAGGTTATGAGGGGTGGTGGGGGATCTCCTGACACTTGAAGTCTGAGCAGCACAGAAGGTAGTGTGAGTTACTTCCAGTGGGAGGTAGAACCCACATCTCTTCTGGGAAGCCACTAAGATGCGACTTTAAGAGCAATTCCGGCAGCTTTCCCCTGGAAGGGGTGTGAGATGATGAGCCACTTTATGATGAGGCAGAGGGTGCCCGGCCATAGGGGTCTGGCCAGGGTGAAGACTGGGAGAATAAGAGTCAGGATTCCAGCCAGACTGTACAAACCTGCCCTGGTGGGGTTGTGTTGTATCCTGACTATCAAGGCAGGTAGCTGGACTGAGACCAGAATGTCAGGGAAGGCTGGAATTCAGGGTGATGATCCGGGTGTCAAGAGGCTCATGATTTTGCCTCTCCAGCTGTGTTAAGAAGTGGAGTGAACTCAGGTGAGCTCCTGGGAAGAAATTCTGCAATTAACTGGTTTCTTACAAAGATTGTCCTCTCTTTGATCCAAGAAAAGAGAGTTTCTGTGAATCCCAGTGAGAAAATTCCGTGAGTGGGATGTGTCCCGGTTAGCAGGTGAGGGCAGCCCTCGTGATGGTCATCAAGAAGCTCTTTCCTTCTGCATCTGAAGGTGTCCTCTTGTTCTTGTTCATTTCGTCCCCTCTGCAGACCCCAAGGCCTGAGGGCCACCCAGGATAGGACAGAGTCATTCTGAAGCTGAAAGTCTGGTCATAGGTCATGCCCAGAGTCCTGTAGGAGAGGTTCTTGACCAGAATTCCATGTGGTCTCTCTTTAGCTCAAGGAAAATAAGTAGCCAAGTAGCAAAACCTCCACCCACCAGGAGCAGTTTCCATTCCGGTCTGGCACTCCAGACCCAGGTCCAAGCGATTCTCTGGCACAGCTCAGCACCTTTACCAGATCCTGCCACTTGGTTTGGATGAGCTCACTGCACCCTGTGCTACTGGGTCTGAGGTGCCTCCATTAGCCTAGGCTGTCCCCTTGTGGTACTGACGTGATGTGCAGAGACTCTCTGTCCTGTGACCTGGGGCCGAGTGCGTGAAGCAGCATCTAGGCAAAGAAACAGTTGGCTCTCGAAGTTAGGGGGAGCACCCACCTTCCACAGCAAGTGAGCAGGTTCCAGTGTGAGGTTTTCTTTTGGGAAAGTTGTTCAGCCCCCTTAACTTTTGCCTGGGATGGCAGGATGCAGGACAGGCAGGCTGGAGCCCACTCTGGCCACATTATCAGTGCCTGCCAGCTGAGGCGAGCTCAGGAGTTGGGACTGTGAACTGCCCTTTTTTCTACCTGGTCTCAGATGTGGTGTATTGGGGACTACTTTTGTCCAATGCTACCCTCACCCCCAGTGCTGATAGAGGATCTCTGCCAGTGAGAATCAGGTCTCAGGAAGCCACATCTGTGAAGCACAGGACTCAGCAGCTTTCTTTGGAGATTTCCCAGGTGAAGATTTACATGCCAGACTGAAATTACACCTTGTTCAAAAACCAGGTGGCCTGTGCTCTCCCACACATGTTCTCTAGAGGCAGTGGCCTGGTTTCAGGGAGAAGAGGGAGCAGAACAGTGTTTTAGACAAGGACCCGCTCTGGTGTTGACTGGCTTGAGGCAGAAAGGAGAGGCAGTGATGGAGCGCACTGTTCAAAGACAAGTCAGGTCTCCAAGGGTCCCAGGCAGGCTAGAGGAGGTGTACGCCTGGCCACGGGCCACTCAGGTCAGCCAGCCTGAGTCGTGGCCTTGAAACAGCCTGAAGCCCTCCCACCACGCTGCAGGTGTCTGAGGCCAGCCAACCTCAGAGCACTGCGGCTTGGGTGGGGCTGAGGGGAGGAGTCTGGGAGTCGCCCTAAATTCAGAAGCCGCCACTGCCATGGAGGCTCCTGGGGTCATTTCGTTATGGCCTGGTTCCATCTTTGTCTTGTCTAGGAACCTGAGTGGGCTACTTGGTGTCCCGCTCTTTTAGTACCTGCTCTAGTGTGGAGAGCCTGAGCCAGAGTCCAGAAACTCAGAGTTGATAGTGAGAAGAATCCATCTATGAGCCAGGAAAACTGTTTTCTTTAAGCTTTCTCTGCTCAAGACTGCTTATGTATTAGCTGAGGGCAATTCATTGAACTCCCTGGGACTCAGTTTCCACACCTGTGACATAGAGGGCTGGTCTGGAAGGTCCTCACATAGTGTAGTGCAGAGAAGAAGATCAGGTCTAGCTGTGGCTGCTGTTTCCCTCTAAGTGCAGAAGGTGAGACAGAACTGGGAAGCCATCTCTCTCAGATGGTTTTATTTTAGTGCTTGATGCTGTCCAGGCTGGGGCTTCATTTTGGTTTGAGGGTGGCTGTCATTCCATGGAGAGGGTGAACTTCTGCTGTGGCCCCCAGGAGAGGGGGATGCTGGGCTCCAGGCAGACCAGCACTTGGGCTCTGGCAAGACCCAGCTGGTGCCTAGGGTGATAAGTCTAAGACCTCCCACTCAGAGTAACTGCTTGTGAAATGCCAACGTTACGTTCACTGGCTGTGCAGGGGCGCATGTGCGCATACACACACACACACACACACACACACACACACACACACACAGGATGTCCAGGATGGCTGTGGTGAGGCGACCTTCCCTGTCAATCCTGGTCCCTAGGGTCCCCCAGCACTTCAGGGTCCCAGATGTGGTTGATGTTACAGGTGTGTGACATGCTGCTGTGGTCCTCTGCCAGCTTCACTCATGTGTGGATTTCAGAAGGCACCTACGCTTACCCCTGGGGCCTGACCACACAGCTCCCATCCCAATGGACAGAGGCTATGGTCGACCTGCGTTTCTTCCTGGTCCTGTGCTTCCTCTAGCTTGTCTGTCCCCTGGGTTCCCCCTGTGGCTTGGAAGCCACGTCCCTGGCTTGTACATATGTGATTGCTGTGGGCACACCCTGGACCCTGTGTCATAACCACCATCCCAACGTAACGACTCCAGTCCCTGATGTCTTACACCTGAGTGTTAGCTATAGGCTCCTGTACTGTTTGTGTGCACTTAAGGCTCTGTCCAATTAAGAAATAAACGTGGCTCTTATGCAACATACACTCATGGGACTCGATTGTGGCTTTGTTTGCATGTTAGGTCTATTGAATGGGGCCAAAAATGGTCACAGGTCCGTTTTTCCAGCACAGTGCAGAGGCAGTGCCCAGATCCCCAGTGTTGAGGCAGGAATGGGACTGGCACTTGGGGTGGAGAGGGTGTGTGGTGGGCAGAGCTTCGAGGCATGAGCGGTACAAGGGAATGCTGGTCTTGGAGCACCCACCTACTTCCCTCAGTGACCGGATACACTTGTATGAGACAGCTCCAGGTACCTGCTCTAGGAACAAGTTACATAACAGCTTCATGTCAGGTCGCTGCAACCATCCCAGGGAGCCTCTGGGGTCTGGACTCCTCAGAACCCCTGGCCCATGGGGTCTGTGCCTTGCCCTGGGTCCTCAGCATCTCCCTTGATGGGGAATAACCTGCCTTCTGCTTCTGAGCTGTGGCTAAAACATACCTATGGCCTTCTGGCCTAGAGTCCACTTGGCCAGTCAGTGGGTATCACCCCAGCAGGATGGGGACTTCACAATATAGGAATATACTTAGAAATTTATTTCCTATCATTCCATTTGTTTATTCCTAATAGTGATTTCATTTGTATCATTAAATCATTAACCTACCAGGCATATATTCTGGCACTTGCCGGGTGTATGGTGTGATAGGCTTACATATTTTATTTTCAAATGCTTTCAGCAATACTTATTGAATAAGCCATCCTTTTTTGTGATTGGAGGTTACTTTTGTTGCACACTAAATAAATCCTATGTAAATGGGGTTATTTCTAAATTTTCACTCAGTTTCATCTACCTCTCTACTTCTACCTTTTTGAGCCACTTTATCAGTCTTTGTACACTATAGGGTGTGTTGCTATCTGATTGGCACCTCCTGCCTCCCTTCCAAACTTGTCTTGGCTAATTTTGCTCACTGAAATTTTCCAAACAAGCTTTACATATATGTTTTGAAACTGTCAGGGATTTAAACTGGAAACTGATAACAGAAAGAAATTTGAAAATTCTGCAAATATTTGTGAATTAAACAACATCTCCTAAATAACACATGAGTTAAAGAAAAAGTCACTATAGAAATCAGAAGATATCTTGAATTGGATACAAATTTTAACATTATTGGTGGGAAGCAGCTGTATCAATACTTAGAGGGACTTTATAACACTCAATGTTTATACTAGGAGGAAAAGTCTCAAACCATTAGTGTGATTATCCACCTGACAAAACTAAAAACAGAGAGTAAATTAAATCCAAAGCAAGCAGAAGAAAGAAATAATAAAGAGCAAACATCAATAAAATTTTAAACAAAAAGCAAGAGAAAAATCATAAAACCAAACAATCAAGAAAAAATAATCAAGAAAAGTGATTACATGAGCTAGCATTATGAGCAATAAAAAAGGAACATATAGCCGGGCGCAGTGTGGCTCATGCCTATAGTCCCAGCACTTTGGGAGGTAGAGGCGAGAGGATTGCCTGAGCCCAGGGGTTCGAGACTAGCCTGGGCAACTTAGCGAGACTTCGTCTCTACAATAAATAAAAAAATCAGCCAGGTGTGGTGATGCATGCCTGTGGTTCCAGCTACTCGGAAGGCTGAGGTGGAAGGATCCCCTGAGTCCAGCAGGTAGAGGCTGTGGTGGCCGTGAGCACACCACTGCACTCCAGCCTGGGCAGCAGAGTGAGACTCCAATTCAAAATAAATAAAGGAACATTAAAGATTCTACAGACACTAAAAAAAATAGCAAGGGAATAGTACTAACAGTGTTGTGCCCATATATTTGACAATTTAAATAAAAATGAACAAATTCATCGAAAGATAAAACTATCAAATGCCACTCAAAAAGAGATGGATAACCTGAATAGTCCTATGTCTATGTCTACTAAAGAAATTGAACTTGTAGCTTAAAAACTTTAAAAAAAGTTTTTTAAAAAAAACCCTCCGTATCCAGTTGGCTAAACTGGTGGATTCTACCAAACATTTAAGAGAGAAAGAATACCAATTCTATACAAACTCCTACAGGAAATGCTGGAGGTGTCTATATTCCTTAACTCATTTTATGAGGTAAGCATTATCCAAAACCAGTAAAAGACCCTGCAAGAAACTAAAACTACAGATCAATATCCTTCATCAACATATAAACAAATATCTTCAATAACATTTTATCAAATTGAATCGTAAAAGAAGAAATGGAAAATAAATCATGACCAAGTGAGGCTTACCCAGGTAATGCAAGGTTGGTTCCAAAACTGATCAATGTAATTTACCATATTAACAAACTAACAGATTCACAAACAGAATAAAAACCATTATTATCTCTATAGGTGGAGAAAAGGCATTTGACAAAATCCAACATTTGTTGTTAATCAAACTAAGAATAGAAGTTAACTTTCATAACCTGGCAAAGATGTCTACAAGAAACCTACAGCTGACATCATACTTAATGGGAAAAAATCTCATTAACTAACATTGGAATCAAAAGGAAGTCCTCTATCAACACTCCTATTCAACATTGCACTGGAGGTCCTAACCAGTGCAATAGGGTAAGATGAAAAAAGGAAAAGGCTCATAACTCCAAATGAATGAAATAAAACTGTTTCTATTCACAGATGGTATAATTGTGAAATTATATGTAGAAAATTCCAAAGAACCTACAAAAAAGCTACCAAAATTAATAAGTGAGTTTAGCAAGGCTGCAGAATACAAGATCAATAAATATCAATTTTATTTCTGTATATAGCAATAAATAATTGGAAATTGGAATGTAAAAATAGTACCATTTATAATAGCACTAAAATATGAATTTACATAGGTACAAATCTAACAAAACATGCAAAATTTGTATGCTGAAAAGTATAGAATATTGACTGGAGAAACCAAAGAAGATCTAAATAAAATGTATACAACATGTTTAGAGATTGGAAGATTCAATATTGTTAAGATGTTATCTCTTACCAAAATGATCTATACATTCAAACAATCTCAATAAAAATTCCTGGTAGATATCAATCAGTGGATTCTAAAAGTTATATGAAAAGACAATAGAACAGGAAGAACTGAAACAAATTTTGACACAAAAGAATCAAATAGAAGAGTCACACTATTCTATTTTAAGACTTACAATAAAACTACAGGTAATCAAGACAGTGTGATATTGGTGAAAGAGAAGACTCATAGATCAATGGAACAGAAGAGAGAATCCAGAAAAAGACCCACACAACTGTATGTAATTGATTTTTTACAAAGGTGTAAAAGCAGTCCAATGGAGAAAGGATAGTGTTTTCAACAATTATGTTGGTATAATTGGACAGTGATAAGTTAAAAAAAAAAAACCTTCAATGAAAACCTCACCCCTTATACAAAAACTACTGAAATTTGATCATAGACTGAATATAAAATCTATGTCTGTAAAACTTTTGTAAAAGAAAAACACAAAAGAAAATATATAGGATCTACAGCTAGGTAAAGTGTTGTTAGACAGTACACCCAAAGCCTCTCCACAAAAGAGAAGAAATTCAGAACTAAACTTCATCACAAGTAAAAACCTTTGCCATGTGAAAGATACTATTAAGAGAATGAAAAGACAAGCTACAGACAGGAGGAAAATATTTGTAAGTCATATATATAACATAGGATTTGTCTCTAGAACACCTAAAGAACTCTCAAAACTCAACAATCAGAATTAAACAACCCATCTTAAAAATGAGTGAAAAATACCACTACACATTACCAGAATCAATACAATTTTTAAAGATAGATACTAACAATACCGGTGTTGGCGAGGAGGCAGAGCAACTGGAACTCTCCTCTGTTGCTGGTGAAAATAACAGTACAGCTGTTCTGGAAAACGGATTTGGAAATCTCTTAAAAAGTTAAGCCTATACTTTCATGTAACTCAGCAATCCTGCTGAATAGCCATCCTAAAAAAATGGAAAATTATACACATAGGAGAACATGTTGAAAGCAACTGTATTCATAATTGTCCCAAACTAAAAGCAACCCAAATGTCTTTCAACAGGTAAATAGTTAAACAAACTGAACTACGTCCATATTCTGGAAAACTACTCCAAATAAAAAGGAACAAATGTTTGATGCATGAAAAGCTTGGATGAATCTCGAAGGCATTATGCTGAGTGAAATAACTAATATCCAAAGATTACATTCTGTGTGATTCCACTTATGTGGTATTCCCAAAAAGACACAACTATTGTGATGGAGACAGATTCGTGCTTACCAGTAGTTACGACTGGAGACTGGGTCCCCATGAGAATTTTAGGATGATGGTACTATTCTGTATCCAGGTAATAGTTGTGGTTAAATGAATCTACACATGCTTTAAAATTCATAGAACTAGCCGGGCTCGGTGGCTCAGCCTGTAATTCCGTGCCTTTTGGAGGCTGAGGTGAGTGGATTGCCTGAGCCCGCGGGTTCGAGACCCGCCTGGGCAGCGAGACCTCATCTCTACAATAAATCAAAAAATCAGCCGGGCATGGTAGCGCATGCCTGTAATTCCGGCTACTCGGAAGGCTGAGGTGGAAGAATTGCCGGAGCCCAGCAGGTCGAGGCTGCGGTGGCCGGGAGCGGCCACTGCACTCCAGTCTGGGCAACAGAGTGAGACTCCAACTCAAAAAAAAAAAAAATTCATAGAACTGTACATCAAAAGAAAAAAGTCAGTATCACTTTATGATAATTTTTAAATAAGGTTTTTAAAAGCAATTCAAAAGAAAAAGGATAGTCTTTTCCAGAAAACTAAGGTGTTGGAACATCCATATGGAAAAAATAAACATTAACCCTTATCTCCTATCATGTACAAAAATTAACTTAAAGAGGGTCCTAAATCTAAGTGTGAATCCAAAGGCTATGAAACTTCTGACAGAAAAGCTTTGTGACCATGAGGTAGACAAAGTTCTCTTAGATATTAAACAAAACCATGTTCTATAGAAGGAAATATGAGAAATCAGGTTTCATAAAAGTTAAAACCAATATATAAAAGGCACTGTATAGAAAATAAAGAGACAAGTCACAGACTGATAAAACATATAGTTGTTAAAGGACCTATACTAGATTATGTAAAGAATGCCAAAGACAGCTCAGTTTAAAAGTCGGTAAAAGGAACAGACACTTCATCAAAGAAGATAAGTAGATGGTAAATAAACACATGAAAAGATATACACAATTACCAGCTATTTGGGAAAAGCCAATTAAAATCACAACCAGACACCACTGTACAGCTATTAAAATGGATTTATAAAACACACAGACACACCAGACAAAAGCAACAACAAGAAGACAATGGAAACAAGATGTTGGCAAGGATGAAAAGTCACTGGATCTTTCATATATGGTTGATGGGGAACAAAATGGAACAACCACATTGGAAAAGGATTTGGTAGTAGCTTATAAATTAAATACACACTTACCACTTGAGCCAATAATACTTCTCCTAAGTATTTATCCAAGAGAAATAAAGATATGTTGTATCATTAAAATTTTTTATTTCTGACAGTCATTCAGCAATATGGTCAGTTGTTTTTTCAGTTTCAAGTGGATTGGCTTTTAAACATCTGTACTTTTATGGTTGATTTTCAGTTTTATTGCATTATGCTGAGATAATGCAACCTATGCTATTTATACTTTTGGAAAGATGTTATTTGTGCTTTTACTAGTATGAAATATGGCTTATTATTTGACTAATTTTTATAATTTTGTCATGGGCCCTGTAAAAGGTTTATTTTCTCTGTGATGTGTAAAACTTTGTATAGATCTTTATAATAAACATAAAATTATGCTATTCAAACATACCTTACAGTAGTTCTTAACTCTGTTGGTGTATAGGTCGCTCTGAAAGCCTAATAACATACAAGGGGACCAAAAAACCCCCCAGAATTTATATATAAAAATTGTGTATTTATTCTTACATGTTTAAACTTCAGTCACCTTCAAAACACTCTCCATTTGATGCAATACACCTATCATGACACTTTTTCCACTGCTCAAAACACTTTTTGAACATGTCAATTTTGACGTCTTTTAGTGCTTCTACAGTTTTTTGTTTTACCTCTTCCACATTGGCAAAACATTTCCCTTTGAAGACTTTTTAAATCTGGGGAAACAAACAAACCAAAAAAAAGGTGCTTGGAGCAAGATTGGGTGAGTAGGGAGGGTGGGCAGTGGGATCATGCCATTTTTGATCTAAAACTGTTAAACACTCAGTGTGGAGTGGGCAAGTTCGCTTGTAAATCCCTCATCATGAAATAGACAAACACATTGAAAGAATCTAAAAACAAAAATTCATTGAAACTGAACATAGCCTCTCACAACAATGCTAGCTGGTACACTGATGCCGATGGGTTCCTAGAACACTTCCCTAGCTCAGGAAGACTATGCTACAAGGGGCCTGCTCTCCAAAAGATAATCCCAGTTTTTTGGAGTCACCATTCGGATGCTATATGCTGAACGATCTAACATATGTTCAGATTCTGTTCCAGAAGAGGATAAGACAGAGAATGGGTTGGCAATAATTTTGGAAGAAATCCTTTCCAAGAAGTTTCCCAGACTGAAGAAAGATAACACATTACAGATTCAAGAATCTCTTTAAACCCTGATCAGAATAAAAATTCTAAAAAATATATTAAGGCAAAACACAGGGAAATAAAAGCTAGAAAATAGCCAGGGTAAATTTTAAAAGCAACCAGAGGGGGGAAAAAAGACACACTACCTCCAAAGGAGTAATAGCATTTATGGCTGAGCAGTTAACAGAAACAACTGCAACAAAGAAGGACAGAATGAGATCTCAAAAGTGTTGAAATGAAACAAATTCAACCTAGAATTCTACATGCCAGTCACACTTGTGCTTCAGAAGCAAATGTGAGATCCTAAGAAGACAGTGGTGGGGCAGGCAAGGCACGTTTTTGCATCTCTCCACATCCTCTTAAAGCAGATAAGGCAACTAGGAAAGAAAAGTAAAACATCAACCCATGACATCTCCCAAAACTAGGAGACTAACTTACCCTGCCACTCCCAGAACATGAGTGGGTGGGCACAAATCCAACTGTGATCACACCCTCCTGAGACCAGTGAGGAAAATCTGGAGGCTCAGGGCCCAGCTGTGAACAGCATGGAAGCAGGGAGTGTTTGCACCTCTGTCCCTGGGCTAGTGCAGCAGGTGTGGGCCATCTGATGGTGACAGAACTGTCCAGGACCTTGGAACTCTCCAAAGTGAGAACAGAGGCCTTGTCCCTGATACAGCCTATGGGGGGAAAGAGGCAGGGGGATAATGGCAGTGCTGTGTGGGAGGGACAGAGACAAGAGAGGCAATCATACTGCATTGCTCAGGAAGTGAGTACTGGTCTATGGTCAAATAATAAGTCCAGAAGGCTTGTTGTAATCCTTTGAGTAACCCATCAAAATAAATCAAGGAATGTGATTAGCCAGCCAATAAGCTAATTTTAAAAGACCAAAAGAGTAGTTAAAAGTACTTGACTAATATAAAACAGAAGAATGAAAAGAAAAATGAAGGAATGAAGAGCAGATATGTCAGTAATGACATTAACTGGAAATAGACTAAGCATCCTGTGTCAATCAAGATCCAGTTCATAGAAACAAAAATACCAGTTGTTTTAATGGAAAAAATTTAAATGAAGAACTGTGAACTGACTATTAAAGACCCAAACAGGCAAAAAGAGAGATCGAAAATATGATCTTAGGGCAGGAGGTTCAAAGAGAAGAGATTACACTTATTCAAATGTAGAAAATTAGAGAATGGCTGTGAGGGAGTGAAACACAAGAACTCAGAAAGGGGGATATAGACCTTGCACAGTGGCCCAAGCCTGTAATACCATCATTTTGGGAGGCCAAGGCGAGAGGATTGCCTGAGCCTGAAGGTTTGAAACCATCCCTGGCAACATGGTGAGACCTGGTCTTAGCTGGGTATGGTAGCGCGTGCCTGTAGTTCTGGCTACTTGGAAGGCTGAGGCAGAAGGATCGCCAGAGCCCAGCAGGTGGACACTGGGGTAGCCATGAGCATGGCACTGCATTCCAGCCTGGGCGACAGAGTGAGATTCCGACCCTTCCCCCCCTCCCCCAAAAGAGGATATAGTTGTCTGTTGCTGGGAATTTTCTTGAAAAATATAATTTTCTAAAATTGCTCTCAGTAGATATGAAAAGTCTAAGCAGAAAGCTTTCCCAAATGAAAGCTCAAAAATCAAATGAACTTACTGAAAAAAATTCAACAAAATTACTTAATTTTAGGTAATCTCAAAGCTACTTAAAACATTCCACAACACAGGAAAATAAGTACAACTTCAAAAATATTTGTATAAAGTGACTAAAACAGTGCTTTCAAAACCAGACACTAATTACATAAGGAAAGATAACCACAGGCTAACTCATTATGAATATTGCTATAAATATCTTAAATAAAATGCTGCCAAACAAAATTCAATGGCACACTTAAAAAATATGACCAAGTTGAATTTATTCCAGGAAGGCAACAGTTGCTTTATATCAGGAAATCTATTAATAAAATCCATCATATCAATAGAACTAAGAAAAAACATTCATTTCCACAGATGCAGCAAAGGCAGGAACAAAGCAAAACTGCACACCGCCATCATTACTGTTCAACAATGCTTTGGAATGATTAACAAATTTCTTTATACAGGCAAAAACAATAGAAGAATACGAACTGAGAAGGAAAATGTAAAAAGTATCTCTTTTTGCAGATGATGGAATTATATAACTGGAGAACTCAAACTGATCCATGAAAAAACTGCCACAAATAACCTGAATTTGAATTTGAAAGGTCAGTATGAAACTAAGATAGATTTTATTTTTCTTTTAAAAATATACATTTCCTAGTTCTGTCTACTGGAAAGGCCTAGAAACAGCAACCAGTCCATTAACAATGAAATATCCTTGGAACTCAGATTATACTGTCCAAATATAATTCCCACTGAGAATGGGAGAAATTGCAGAACTGAAACAAGAATAGTACAAGATTTTCATAAAGATCTTTTCATCAGAACATTACCACACTTAAAGAGTTATGCCAAAAGGATCCAAAGTTATACAAAGGGAAATACAAAAGGTTCTAGGGTCCTGCTTAAAGAGGCTCCTACTGGCCTAAGAGGGGACAATTTGAACATTAGGCTAATAAATGTGACGACTAAATCCATTGATTTATAATGACACTAAAAAATACAGCTCCCTGGTGACCATCAGAGGATGCAACTCATCTTGGAAAGGAGTCAATCAAGAAAAAGAACCTGTCTTCTCTATAGAAACCGAACCTCAGGGTGACCAGATAGTTGCTGAGCAGAAGTTTCTCTTTGTAGAAGCATTTCCCCTAATAACAGAAGAGAGAAGATAGTCCTGGAACCTCAACACTGTGCAATCCCCAAGAAATGAACAAACGAGTGTGCATATGGATCTAAGCAGTGAGCATCATTGGCACTGACATCACAACAAGAGGCAACTGGGAAAAATCTACCTCATGATGGAACTGCACAACCTCACCTATAGGGAGGTTTAAAAAGAACTGAAGTGAAGTTGAGCATGCCTCCATATCCAACAGTGAAAAATCCTGGGGGAGCGGGGACATCAGTAGACACCAAAGAATGCAGGCATCCCAATCCAGACGTGGGAATGTCACACAAAAATGACCTCCGTTCTTCAACAAATAAATTATGCGATGAGATGGTGAGGGGAACATGTTCAAACAAATTTAAGAGAGCTTTTAGAAGGATCCTGATTTTTAAAAAAGTTACATTAGGTGAATGCCTTTGACATGTAAATAGCTTGGAAGTTGTGACACCTGTCCTCATGACAAGAACAGAAAAAACTGAAAATCAATGCATGTTCTTCCACCCATCAAATCTTTAAGGTCACAGGGCATACTGCCACCCCAAACTCTGGATAGACAACCCAGAGTCCCAACTGAGACCAGCTCCTTGGGCGCCCTCAGCTGGTGGGGAGACTCAGCAGTGTTGGCAAATTGCTGGAGACTGAGTATGGACCAGCTGGAAAGGGAGAGGGCCCTGTGCCCAGGCTGGGAAACGCTTTCACCACCGTGAACCCCACCAACTTCTCAAGATGAAGAGCAAAGAAAATCCCCTCTTATTTCTGTCAGAGAGGGGAAGACAATCATTTTGAAATATGCCCAGAGCTTCCTCTAAAACAAGGGACTCTGAGTCAGGGATGAGGAGGGCAAACCAAAAAAAAGAACTTCCTCAACTTGATAAAAAAACACTTATAAAAACACTACAGCTGACATCATACTTAATAGCAAAAATCTGGTCAGTTGCCCTCTAAGAGAACAAGACAAGGATTTCCTCTCTCACTACCCTATTCTGCATTGTACTGGAAATTCTAAGAGCATTAAGACAAAAAAAGAATATACGCGGTATACAGACTGGGAAGAAATAAAACCATCTTTGTTTTTAAACAATACAATTTTCTATGTAGAAAGTTCCAAAGAATTGATCAAAAAATCCTGGAACTAAGAAGTGACTATAGCAAGGTCATAGGCCACAAAGTTAACACACAAAACTCAATTTCTTTCCTATAAACCAGCAATCAACAACTGAAATTTGAAATTTAAAAATATAGTTTTTATAATAACATTTTAGAAAAGAGCAATAAGTAGGTATAAATCAAACAAAATGTGTACAGGATCTGTGTATGGAAGCTACACATTTCTGAAAGGAGTCCAAGAAGACCTAAATAAATGGAGAAATATTCTATTAAGAATTGGAAGATTCAGTGTTGTTAAGATGTCAATTTTTCCTCCCAACTGTCCCCCTCCACACACACACACACACACATTCTCTCTCTCTCTCTCTCTCTCTCTCTCTCTCTCTCTCCCCCTGCAGCACTTGCCCTGGTTGCTGATAGACCTGAAGAAACATATTCTGGTGGGGTGGGGTAGATAAAGATCCAGTGCTGTTTCTGGAGCCCTCAGCAGTGTGGTCCCTCCCCTGCCCCCTGAACTCTGCTGCTCCCACCCTGTAGCCAGTACAAGGTTAACACCAACCCCCTGCTCTAAGCAGGGTCCCCTCCCTCCTCAGCTGTTTCGTGGAGACCGGGAGGCTCCCCACCCCCAATAAGTGCTGAGTAGGGCTTCCCTCCTGCAGATCACTACCCCCAAAAACCTTTTTCCCGTGGTGACCCTCCCTAGACAGCCCCTGAGCTGAAGGCTACCCAGTGTTCACCACCCCTACCCCTGCCCTACTCTGTGCACAGGGGTACTGAGAGCTGAGTCTGGGGTCAAAGTGGCTCCATTTCAGCCTTCAGGGAAAGGTCCTTTGAGCATGTTGCCAGTATTGTTTGTAAGTGACCAGCACAGAGATGGACAGAGGCTTCATCAATAGCTGTTGAACAGTGGCACCCACAGCCCCTCCTCCTCCTCACAGAAGCAGGTCTTCAGTGCAGGTTAGAACCAGCAGCTGGGATTAGAGCCAGGAGCCTAGAACTTGGACCCCAGTGAACCCACCCAGGCCAGGCAAGCAACTGGAGGGGGCCCTTTGGGGTCTCTGCCCAGATGTGAGTGTGTAAACACATGTGTAAGCACACGTCCACACATGTGGATACACAAACATTCAGAAACAGGTGCATATTTGATTGTGTGGTGAAGGTAACTTCCTACTCGCTGTCCCAGGTGGGCAGGACCTGGGTGGGTGGGGCCCAAAAGGTCGGCCAGCAAGACCTTTGCCTTCAGATTCTAGATGCACTAACTTGGGAAGATGGACACATCACTTAGAAGAGCAGCTCCAGAAAGCTGCTGAGGTGGGGCAAGGCCACCCCAGGGCCTGGGAGTCAGGACCCAGGAAGGGTGCACTGAATTCTACCTTAAGCAGAACAGGGTCCTGTCCCACTGGATCCTTCAGGTACCTAGGTTCCCTGTTACCCGTCTTCAGATTGATCTCACCAAGGCAGGGAAGAAGGAGGCTGGGACTCCAGACATAGCAGACTCACTGCCTGGTTTGGTGGGGGGAAGTCCCTAAGTAGGTGAAGGGGCAACCATGGAAGGGGAGTGGGAAGATTCTTCTTTCTCTTCCTCCACCAGGAAGCTCTTGCAGGAAGACATGGCCTCAGGGCATCCCCAGGGAAAGGCCACCCAGGACGTCTCCTTACATTGTCTTCTAGTCCTTCTCCCAACACACAGCAGAGGGCACTGTGGGGCCTGGGGCAGGAGTCCCAGCCACCTCACTCTCTGGATGGGGCTCCACAAACCATAGTTGAGGGGATTTTGTCTTCTTGGAGTGTTAGTTTCCAAATCAACTCTGGTTTTGGGGGGAGGAAATAGCAGGAGTCTCCTCCCACCCCGTCCTGGAGCCCAGGAGTCCTGCAGCCAGGTTCCCAGTGATAGACAAGGATTTGTCTGGCCTTGGGGTACCACCGGGCCACTGTCCTGAGGGTCAGAAAACTCAGTGCATGGTGGGATTGGGTGCCCACCGCCGTCCTCAGTGTCCCTCAACCTCCCTGGGCTGTGGTCATGGGCAGGGCCAGGGCAGCAGGCCCCATCTACACAAACTTCTCAGTATCAGGTGACTCCGCAGACCTTTTCTCCTGTCCTCTTGAATCTTCTCTTTCATTTTTATTCTGTAAAGAGGCAGGAAAGACCTGTGGGAGATGGAGGCAACTCAGACCAGCTTCCTGTGTTTCCACACTCCTGCCTCTCTCGGGCACGGGAGGCAGCAGTCATTGGGAATGGTTTATTGATAAATGGTTTCAGAGAGGGGAGGCTGAGAATCTCCCTTAGCTCTGGGAGGTTCCAGGGTTCAGCCAGGAGTGTGGCCTTCATGCAGGGCTCATACTCAGCAAGCTGCTCAGTTGGAGTGCAACAGTGGCAACCTCCTCCACTCCACCACTCTGCTGGGCCCAGGTTTCCGACTGGTGAGCCTCTTTGTGGGTGTTTGGGTATCCCCGGAACCTGAGGCTGGCTTCCCTCTGGAAGTTGGGTACTTGTTCTTCTGACTGTGGAAGAAGTTCCTCTGGAAAAGGCGGGGAAGGTGGCCCAAGTGCAGCAGGATAACCAGGACCAACCCTGCAAGAGATGGCAGGTCATATCAGGCTCTGGGGGCTGCTGATCAAAAACAGAGAAGACACCCACGCTCACATCCAGACCCTCCCTAGGAAAGGGGCCACACACCTGGGTTGGGGGAGTCCTGTAGACCCCCGTAAGGGAAGCCCTGCCTGGGCCCTGTTCTAGGCTTTCCCAGCCACACCTGTCTGTCCTAGTGTCCACCCTATGGGATGGCACCAGCCAATGGCAAGCCCATGCACTGCTAGACCATACTCTGGCGACTGGGGTCCTGGATTCTCTGCATAAATGTCCTGAGGCACTTGCAGGACCAGTGTGGCTCTTTCCTCCCAGAGCTCTATCCAGAAGTGATGTGCCATCCTTGGGGTGGCTGTAGGCAGGGATGTTGCCTGGTATGGAGGTGGGGAAGGAGAGGGAGAGAAAGGCCTAGGCTAGAAAGAGCAGGGCAGCCCTGGGGCAGGGGCCGGGCCTGGCTGAATCCTCACCCCCACATTCTTCCCTGAATTCCAGGATTCAAGATCCTAACTTCTCACCTGCCTTCCAGAACATTGGGAGGTTCAGTGTGCCAAAGTGGAATGAAAGAGCAGATTGTCTTTAAGTTAGAACTCAGTCCTTTATGATTTAACCTGTGGTATGTTGGCCCCACTAGGATTGACCAAGGCAGGACTTGCCTTTGACCACCTCTAGTCTCTATGACTCCTGGCATGACCCCTGTGCCCACAGCCTGCCAACATACGCTGCTGCCCCTCATTTAGCTTTCTGAGGCCCCTGCTGGTACTGTCCCAACTCTGGGCAGGGCAGGCCCAGAGAGGGGAGGAGATCAGCTCAGGGCAGGCAGCAGGTGCAGGGGAGAGCACCTTTTCCCTCAACATGACCACCAGGGGGCGCTGTCTACAGCCTGCAGAGCTCTCTAATGTGGACGTTAAAGTTCTGGAAGAAGGTGGTTAATGGAGTCTATTTGTGTGTCTATTTGGTGGTTTTCTGAAGCTGCTCTGAAATGACAGGGAGGAGATGCTGTAAAGGCTGTTAACCCACTCGGATGGACCAGAGTGGGGGAGACACAGCAGCACAACGAAGGAAGCTGCAAGCACTTGGGTGAACAACTCCAGATGGAACCTGGGGAGCCTGGTCCTCACAGGTCAATGTGGAAAGCCAGAAAACAATCCATTTCTTCCACAGGGTCCCCACAATTTCAGCAGGTGACAGCTTGGGTCCCTCAGGAATGTGTCCCTCTGGTACTAACCTGGGAGGATGGATGGCAGTTCTGTGTGAGAAGCACTCAGCAAAGAGCCAACATAGGGAGACATCTGCCACCTTCTCTACCCTGCCCCTGCCAGGAGACAGGCTCATTCTCTAGAGAGGGCATCTGGACTTGAGGGCACAGGTGTACCCAAAGGCGGGGCCCAATACTAAAAGAGAGATCTCAACCTCTTTCCACTTGGCTCCCAGAAGCTTCCAAATGCAAACCTGATGACTTTGGACTTGCCCACAGCAGTTCTCGGGTTAGAGATTGTAGCATGGAGAGAGCATTCCCTCCAAAATCATCCTTCCCAGAACCCCAGAATGTGAATTTTTTAGAAACAGAGTCCTGTCGACAAGATTTGCTAAATCAAGATGAGGCTGTGCTGGAGTAGAGTGGACCCTGAATCTGATGAGAAGTGTCACTATAAGAAGAGAAGAGGGCCGGGCTCGGTGGCTCAGCCTGTAATCCTAGCACTTTGGAAGGCCAAGGCAAGTGGACTGCCTGAGCCTGTGGGTTCGAGACCCGCCCAGGCAACTTGACGAGACCTCGTCTCCACAATAAATCAAAAATTAGCCAGGTGTGGTAGTGTGCATCTATAGTTCTGGCTACTTGAAAGGCTGAGGCAGAAGGATTGCCGGAGCCCAGCAGGTCGACACTGGAGTGACCGTGAGTGTCCCATGGCACTCCAACCTGGGTGACAGAGTGAGACACCAACTCAGTTAAAAAAAGCAAAAGAAGAGAAGAGACAGACACAATCACACAGAGGAGAAGGCCATGGGAAGATGGGACATAGGTTGGGCTGATGGCTCTACAAGCCAAAGGATGCCAAGACTTCCCAAGACCACCAGAAGCCAGGAAGAGGCCAGGGTCTTCAGAGAGCCAAAGACCCTGTCAATGCTAGCACAGCACAGGGGGACACAGGGCAGAGAAGGGGACCGTTGATTGTCTTAGTAGATTTTTTAGGACTGTATGCATGTAACTGTGATAAAATAAGAACTAAATGACCAATAATGGTGATGTTGTTGTCACTGTTCCAGGACCAGGTCTGCTCAGGAGACCAGTGGCTGCTGTCTCTCCTCCCACATGGAAGGCTGAGGCTTTGCTGTGAGAGCTCCCTAGTGTAGACCCTGCAGAAGCAGGAGAAGCTTCCTGACCTCCACAGGACTCCAACTGCCCACCTGATAAAGGTATAGAAAGCAGGTGGAGCCCAGTGTCTGGGTCAGGTACAGGTGTGTGACCTCCCCTTGGGGCATCAGACCCATAACAAGAATCACCTGATCCCAGGGCTGAGGACGACTCCATCTCCTGCCCCAGTGGTCACCCTGGACTTGTGTCTTCCCTACTGCTCCTCTGCCTGTGACCAGGGTGCAGGGAAGGAAAGGCCCCCATGGTAGAGTGAGCTGAGTGGAGGAGTCCCCTCTGTGCTTCAGGGAGTCACAGCATGGCCCCAACAGGATAAAAAGGGGCTGTGCCACCCGCACACCCACAGCTTTGTAAGGACAGAACAGTCCCCTGAAATAAGTGGGTCTCCATCTCCCCAGGAGGCTACAGGGTCACCAGGATCAGCTCCTGGTCAAGGGAACTGGGCCCTGGGAGTGTGGAGACATCCCTAATGGGTGGGAGCCCCAGGTGCAGAGAGACCTCACTGCAGGCACCATTCCCATATCTGCTCAACACCCCTCATAGGGTTGGCTTCCTCCCTACCTTCAGTCTTTGTACCTGGAACAGCCCCATCCACTCTGTGACAGTGTCCAAGGCAAGATGGCCCAGTCACCACTACCCCTGGCTGTCCATGCTGCAGGGAGGCTCTCCTGGAGTGTTTTCCCAGCCCCCTCACCTCTCCCCACAGTGCTCTGGGCACTGTGGGACCCCATCCACCCCTACTCTTACCAGTACACCTCAGCCAAGTATGCCCCAAGCAGCAGAAGGTGACAAGGTGGCCAGGGTGGGGTTGAAGAAGGTGGACGTGAAGGGCCTTGCTGTGGGTAGAGCAGACAGCCCTGGTCCCGGCCCTGACTGCAGTCGCCTATCCAGGTCAGAAGGGGAGCCACCGCCGGAAATCCCCACCACAAGTACACTGTGTGCAGGCCTGGGCACAGCTCTCTCACCTTGGGGAGGTGCCTTAACAGGAGTCCAGGCAATCTGACCATAGAGCCTTACCACTGTAGACTTCCCTGTTTACCCACACTTTGGTTTCTCCATTTGTACATGACTCTGGAGGTACCTCCTTGTGGCCTTTGGTTGAGGTTCTGTGGTGTCTGTTCTGTGCAGCGTCATGGAAAGTCAGTCCTAAATCTGGTTCTGTCCTTACTGGACCTTCAGCCCACGCAGTGGAGACCTGGGGACACTCATCCCTCAGCCCTTCCTGTCTTATCCCCAGGGCCAGAGCATGAGTGAGTGGCTCTGGATTAACCTGGAGCCCACCTTTATAGGACACCTCTCCCAGCGGGCTTGCTGAGCGAAGGTCTCCCTGGTGGTGGAGCCCAGGGCCGGTGACTGCAGAAGGTGGATCTGGATCAGGCAGAGAATGGTGCTAAGGGCAGCTCCACCAGGGGCTGAAGGATCCAAGAGCTTGGTCCTAGGGTTAGCCCAAGTGGGGGAGCAACATGGGGTGAGGGTGTCAGTAGGTGATGCTGTCATCTGGGGGACAATGGGACCTGAGAGTGGAGGGCCAGGACATGATGAGGAAGAGAGCACAAGACTTGTCACTCTGGAAGGGTTGATGGAGGAGAGAGGAGATCCCCGACCAGAGTTGGGGCGCCCAGCATCTGCACTGCACCCTCCACCCCACCGTGCAGAACTTCTGGAATGAGCAGGAACAGATGGGACTGGGGAGAGACATAGCTGGAAGAATGGCCTTGACAAGGACTGGGGCCCCTCTCCACCCCACTATGTCCTGCCTGCTTGTCTCCACCCACCAGGCAGCTTCCCAGGTAATGGCTGCCTGGTCCCTGTGGGCCTGGGGGCCTTGAGCCACCAGCCCCCTCTCCTAGGTGTGCCCAGGCCAGAGTGTACATGGAAGCCACATGGGTGTAGAGGTCTTGAGGGGACCCAGGGACAGGGGAGGGTCTCTCACCTGTGCAGCCCATGATAGTGACCAGCAGAGCCACTGCTGACAATGTAGGGAGGAGGGTCAGATGGAAGAAGAAAGTACTGGCATCCTCACCAGTGGCCTGTGGGCTACAGATGTGCACAGGGCCAAGTTGCAACTCTGGACATGAAAATATGGAGCAAGAGCAGGTGCTGAGCTCCCAGGCCCAGCACAGGTGGATTAGAATGCAGGCAACCTGGACGCCCAGCTTCAGCAGTGTACTAAGAGATGCCTTGACCATGAGGAACCTCTGCAGGGACACAGTGGGGTTGGCTGAGGTGCCGTCCAAGGTAGCCCCATGCACCAGGACGAGCAGGAAGAGCAGGGTCAGCAGCTGGTTGGCCTGAAGGCCCTGGCCCAGGGACTGATCTCCACCAGCATCCTCATCTCCAGGAGCAGGCCCTGACCAGGCTGCGCCCACCGTCCTTTAAGCAAAGCTGTCATAGGCGTCCCTGGGGAGCAGGGCCCTGAATGCCCACCGGACCAAGGGCAAAGGAGGAGAAGAAGGAGAGGGACACATTCAGACCTGCCATCTGCCTGGGCATTCTGAGAAGTCATGCAGAGCAGGACACCCAAGTGGACTTGGAAGAGGCTGGCTGGCGCCCAGGGCCAGAGGGCGGAGAAGGAGTGGGAGTGTGCACCTGAGCCTCTGGAAACACCACACCTGTGCCCTTCACCCCCAGCCCCATCAGTGCACACAAGGGACCTGCCCCATAGCCTGGCGTACTCCCTCCACCAGATTTGAGACAACATGTCCCACTGGCCCCATTCAGCTATCCCTGGGCACTGGAGACAGTTCCAGCTTTTCAGAGCTTCCATCCAAGTCCATAACTCACACCAGGGCTTTTGGCTCTAGGACCACAGCACCTGCTCCTGCACCTGGGCTTTAACCCTACCTGGGTGATAGACCCCTCCATCTTTGGCTACTTGCACCTGTGTTGTGCCCAGAACCTTGGGGAGGGCCTCTCATGCTCATTGCACCTGCACTGTGGCTCCACCTGGGTGAGACTCCCCTTACCCCTGGGCTGTGACCTTGCCTGGTCAAAGGTTCATGTTCCCTGTACCTGGCTTGTCCTCACCTGGGCATGGGCCCTGGGCTTACCTGTTCTCTGGATTACCTGCCCCTAGTGCCCTCCAGGAAGACAACTGCTCTCCTAAGACCTGCTGAATTTGGGTCCCCACAGGAGGACAAGGTGGGTGCTCCAGTAGGAGCTCTGAACCCCTAGGAAGCTGAACCTGCAGAATTGTCCCATCTCAGCACTGGCTTCCATTTTCTGCCTGGCAGCTTCCTCACTCAAAGCATTTCTAGGAAAGGCTGCCTGGATCAAATGCTGGCTGAGATGTCCAGATGCTTCCTGCAGATCCCAGGATGGGAGGGACTTGGAGGAGAGGGCCTGCTTCACTTGGGCAGGAGAGGATTTCCTGTGAAGCCCCCTCTGCCTGTCACTGCACCAAGGCTTGGATGGGCCCTTTCCTGAGGACACGTTAGAAGACGAAGCTCTCAATACCAGAAGGACGGGAGGAGTTGGGGACACTGTGGGGACTCAGTTATAGACACTGGCAAGGCTGCAAGAGCATGATGCCCAGATGTCAGGGTTCTTGGGATGGTGGTCATCAGCACAACCCAGTGACTTGGTGACAAGGAAGAGGAGGAGCAGACACTTGGGGAGGGGTAAGTAGTCCTCCTGAGGATGTCGGGTGATTGGACCCACAAGGAAGATGGAGCTGGTCCCTTCCTGGGGGCTGCAGAATTTCACTGACTGACCCCAGCTTGGGGGTCGGGTATCATTCTGGGCAGAGGGGACAGGGTGAGGAAAGTGCAGAGGCAAACCGGGCTCGGTGGCTCAGGCTGTAATCCCAGCGCTTTGGGAGGGCGAGGTGAGTAGATTGCCTGAGCCCACGGGTTCGAGACCCGCCTGGGCAACTTGGCGAGACCTCATCTCTACAATAAATCAGAAATCAGCTGGGCGTGGTAGTGCACTCCTGTAGTTCCAGTTACTTGGAATGCTGAGGCAGAAGGATCGCTGGAGCCCAGCAGGTAGAGGGTGCAGTGGCCGGGAATGTGGCACTGCACTCCAGTCTGGGCGACAGAGTGAGACTCCAACTCAAAAAAAAGAAAAAGAAAAAGAAAGAAAATTCAGAGGCTGCTATAGTGGGGGGAGTTTAGCAAGGGAAGAGCCAGTTGGGCTAGGGAGGGATCCTGTACCCTGATCCTCCTCCCTCCCACCTGTCCTGGAGGGGCAAGGACACCTGCACACAGGGGACATTTCCAGGGGGGAAGGAAGGAGTGAAGGAGACTCAGCTTGGTTTGAAGATCTGAGTGAGGCCCCTGGACACTGTTCTACCCACATTGTCCAGGGCCCAGCAAGACAGAAGACAGAGGGAGATGGCAACTACCTGGCTCCAGGCTGCCCCCATCAGTTGTCTGTGCAGAGCGGGGTGGGCTCTAAGAGCCTGCATATCAGCAGGGCCCAGACCCCCTGTTGAGGGAACCATGTAAGAAGTGGGTACAAGCGACTCCTCGCCCCCCATACACCCTGTGCTCACTGGGAGAGCCCCTTGGCCTGCAGCCCCTTGACCTGAGTCCTGTCCCAAGTTCCCTTCCCTGTCCTGCCCCCGCCTCCCCATCAGAAGGCAAGACTGCCCTCACATCAACCTCCCTCTCACTTTTCTGCCCAATGAGACCTTCCAGAGCTGAAAAGCAACACGACCATCAAAGCTAGTTTAGTTTCCTGCAGGGGGATCAGCTGATCATGACCACATGGAGGAGGCACAGAGCTGTGACATCCCCAGGATAATAAGAGCTAGGCCTGAGATCATTGCGTGCTCCCCCTCCAGTTCTGGAATCCTGGCCCTCTCTCAGCTTGTGGTAGCACATTTAATGTGTAAAGTAGATACCAGAGAGGCTTCCATCCTCCCCCAGAACCAGTTCAACCACGCCAAGAGGGCCTTTCATCTCCTGCCCTGGGCTCCACCCTCCCTTACAGAGAGTTTTGTTTTTAGTTTTCTAAACCCAGGGATGTCTCACCGAGTTCCCCTTGCCCACCCAGGAGACCCAGACCCAGGAGGAAAGGGATCTGCCCAGGTTATAGGGGCATCAGCATGCAGAATAGGGGTCAGCTTTACTTCATTGCGCCAAATACAATTTGGGGGTTTAGAATGTTGACAGAAATGGGAAGATACCTGGACCCCTCCAGGAAAGAGAGGAGGCCCCAAGGCTCTGTGACACCACAGTAAGTGGGATCTGGGTCTCTCTACCCCCTTCCTACTCTCTTCCCCTGGGAGGTAGAAAAACCCAGATTCTACTTGGGCTTTGGTTGCCTGTTTCCTGTGCAAGAATCCTGCCATCTCAGAGGATGCAGAGGAAAACCAGATTTTTCTGTGGGGATCATGTGGAGGAGTTCAGACTCATTCCTCAGAGTTGGCCCCAACTCTGCTGGATTCCTCCTCTGCAGGTGTATCTCCATCTCCTCCCATCCTGGAAACCTGGCCCCTTAGGCTCCCTGATTCTTCATTTACCCAAGCAGGAGCACACAGCAGGGAGGTTCAGAATTCCCAGCCCCCACTACTGTGGACAAGCAAACCCAGGAATTAGAGTTCATTATTCATAGACCTCGCTTATTCCTAGATAAATAAAATGATCTTGTACTGAGAATATGTAAACATTGTGAGACACACACATCTTAAGGGTGAACTTCCTTTTGACACTTGCCCAAATTCATGTGACTCATACCGTATCACGGACTGTAACATTTTCCTCATCCCGGAAAGTGCATTATGTTCTTCCAGCCAATTCTTCCCCATGTCCCCAAAAAATGGGTGCCTGCTTTTCTGGTTTATGTGATCATAGGTTCAAATTTTCTCTCTTAAAACTGCATCTAAATGGAATCACATTTAAGCACTGTTTCAAGTCTGGCTGTTTTCACGTAGGATCTTGTCCATGAGCACTGATGTTTTGTGTTTCAAAGTTTTGTTCCCTTTATTGCTGACTGGATTCCATTTTGAGATGGGCCATGGTTTGACCATTTTTCTGATGATGAACATTTGGGTTTTGATTTCACTTCTTGACTAATATAAATAAAGCTTCCATTTGCATTTTGTATAATCTATTGTAGACATCTGTGTTTATTTCGTTAAATACCTGAACTCTCCTGGGTCACAGGGAAGGTGAATGCTTAACTTTATGTCACCACCAAAATGTGCTCACTTCCTTGTCTCACCAGACCCCTAACAGGAGCCTCCTCTTCCCCTTGGATTCCAGGTGGTCCCCAAGCCCAGCAGCACCCTTTGGGGAGGGGCAGAGGTGCTGCCATCTGTTCACAATGTTTGTGTTCCCTGAGATGCACAATGGGGTCACAGTGTGAATCTGGTGCAGTTTCCAATCTTCAATTATCCCCACTAGATGGCGTTTGTTCACAGCCTCCTAGTATTCTACTGAGTGGTGGGTCCTTGGTTCACCAACTGACCACTGCTGGTCACTACTGGTATCTCTGTTTTCTCCTGTTGGCCTGTACTGGAGTTGGCTGTTTACATACATTTCTGCTGTCTTGCTCACAGGTCCTCAGTCCCAGTTTCTGCTGCAGGTCATGGTTCCATGAGGACTGCCATATGGACACACCCAGACTTGACCCCAGCCCTGACTACAGAGGTTTTGTTAGACTGTGGGGGCAGCTGTAAGAAGGGGCAGTGGAATCAGGGGACAGGAGACCACCTGGCACCTTTACAATCCCCAGGGGTAAGACCCCCTTGGGACCTCCATCTAGGCCCACCCCCTGAGTGCCTGGTGGTCAGGGGGCCCATCCCAGGGCTGGTTCCTCGGTGTGGGTGACAACAGGCCTCCCTTCCACACAAGGGCCACTCAGGGCCACTCCAGGGACTCCCTCATCCTCCTAGATCACTGTGGGTGAGGGAGAAGCTGACCGTAGATGGGCTGGTCAATCCCCCAGCCAACCTCACCCTTGCTGTGAACTCAGGCTTCGTACCAGCCTGATCTGGGATTGCCTAAGTGGTCTCTACATGGCCACTCTGTGCCCACACCTGCCTGAAAGTGGGATTCTGGGCCCACATGCCCCTTCAGAAGGGGCCAGGGGGGCTCTGAGTCCCTCCAGTGTCGTGCTGTACCCTCAGAATGGGAAGAAAACCTGTCCCCTGAGAAAGGAGCTGACCTGGAAGAGACTAGGTGTCTAGTGTCACCTGGACAGGAGGTCTGTGGGACCTGAGCCTGGGTTCCCATGTGTAGGAGACCTAGGGTCCAAGAGATGCCGGCTCAGGGCCCTCACAGTCTTGGGGCAAGATGTTTTCACATACTGCTAGAACTGTCTGGGACCTCCCATCCCACCCCCAGCACACCATGAAGAGGGGACCTCAGACAGGGCTCCAGCTTTTGAGAAGTGCACAGGACACAAGGTGATGGGAAAAGAGAGGCCTTGGGGCTGCATCCAATGGGGTGAGACTTGAGGAGGGTGCCCGACCTTTGCTGGGGATCCCATTCATTTCTGTTCATCTCCCTGCAACGCCCCCCAAAAGACCAGACCCTCCTGAACAAGGAAGGGTGGGGGGTATAGTCTCAGGGCTCTGCAGCCAGGTATCCCTCTCCAGGCAGGGCCAGTGTGTCTTCAGGGACTTGTTGTAGCCTCCAGACCCCACCAGGAAGCTGCATCACCATGGTGAGGGAGGACTTCTTCCTGATCTGATAGTCCCGGAGCGTCTTCTTCGGGTCCAGATGGAAGTTGGCAAACATCAGACTGAAATCTACCATGGAGCAAGGTCTGACTGTTTTGCTGTCCATACAGCAGCAAGGTCAGCCTGGGGACATGGTGGGAATTGGGCAACACAGGCATGTGAGAGGGTAACTGGAGCCAGCTGGACAGACCTTGGTCAGAGCTGTAGGAGGCACCTGCCTGTCTCTTGGCACTGGGAGAGCAACAGACATGAGGTGAGTGGGGGTCGGGGTCTTGGGGTTGTTCAGGTCATGCTGCCTGGGCCAACTCGAATTCATAGCCCTTGGAACCTTGTCTCTCCTGCCCTGGACTGTACTGCCTCCCTTGGGGCTGGGGGTGGGGTGGGGTTAGATGCAGATTGCAGAGGACACAGGCTGCTCTCAGTCATCACTGCCTGCCCAAGGCCCCCTCAACCTTGGTGGAGCCTGCACAGCCACAGAGCACCTCAAAGGATCCCAACAGAGCTCCCCACCCTTGCCCCATGCCCAGAGCCCTTCGATCTCACAGAGCTGAGACAGATCAGCCTCTCCTCAAGCCCCAGACAGTCCTGCAGAGACCCCCCACAGAGACCCCGCAGAGACCCCACAACCCCACATCCCATGAACTCTGTGGAAGGTCCTGAATTTTTGGACCCTATCTGTCTCTGCCCTGAGTAGCGGGTCCCAGGGGCCCTACAGAAGGTTTGTACCCAGTGCCAGTGGTTACAGTCAGACAGGGCAGTGTCCAGGACCCCTATCAGAGACACCCACTCCCTGAAGCTTGGGTATGAGTAAGCCTGTGGAGACCAGCCTGCAGGGAGGCCCTGAAGCCAGGCTTAAATGGGCACCTGAAAACCCCTAGGGGAGTGACTCTTGTGTTCCAGACATGCCCCACGCAGGGCACAGGCTCTCTGCAGTGCAGGAACTTCACCCCTGCCCTAGCCAGTATCCCTCCCTGAGGCCCCTTCAAGGGGCATACAACAACTGCCTGGCCCTTACTCTGGCTTGGGGGTCCCCTCATGACCTGGTGGAACAGGCCACCTTCAGCCAGTCCCTGTGCCTGCTCCCACCCCAATGCTAAAACGAAGTTCTTCCTCTATCCACCCCCAGCTGCACCCCCTGCAGTGCCTGCTGAAAGCAAATGTAACTCAGAATGGGAAGAAAAGATTGGTATAAATACCAGCTACAAACACATGACTTGTTACCGAAAGGAGGACTGTGATTGTCAGAACTGTTTCCACCTTGTTTTGTCAGGAAATATTTGTGTGTATATATATACATAAGCAGATATGTGTTTTCTGCCTTCTCTTATCTTATGATATAACATAAGATGGATTAGCTTTATATCATATTATTAACTATTGTTAATTTTTCATCATAGTATGTATGTTATAGGATATCAGGAGGAAAAGAAACATCACTGAAGAACTTTACTGCCCTCTCTGGGGACAGGATTTGTACATTTTCCATTGTGCCTAGGATGCTTGTATCCCATTCGGCGTAACAGGACCTAGTTGTTGTCTTTATTGAAAGATTAAGTATGCTTTCAGGAGATATGTGTGGGTGCCAAGTTGACAAAGGGTAGACTTGAGATGAGTAATTTAATTTGTCAGCCTGACTGGTCTAAGGGATGCCCAGATAGCCAGTGAAGCATTACTTCTGGGTGTGACCATTAAGCTGTCTCTGGAAGAGGTGAGCATTTGGGTCTAGAGTGAGTGAAGAAGATCTGCCTTTACCTATATGGATAGGCACCATTCTTCACCCAGTGAAAGGGGGAGTCTTCTCTCTCTTCTTGAGGTGAGATATTCATCTCCTCCGTCTCTTAGACTTTGGAGTTTCTGATACTTGGACCTTTGTACTCTGGAATTTACACCACTGTCCCCTCAATCCCCAGGTCTTTGGACTTGGACTGAATTACATCATACAGTTGTGGGACTTCTCAGCCTCCATAATCACATGAATTTATTTCCATAAAAATCTCCGTATATCTATATCTCCCATTGGTTCTCCTTCTCTGGGGAATGCTGACTGATATACCAGGGCTTAGACATTTGGTTCCAGTGTGACTCACACACCCACTCAGCACCCTGAAGGACCCTGCCTAAGTGAGGAGGGGCAGCTGGCCTGGGAGAAGGTGACCTCCTGAGCCCCCAACCCAAGGGCTCCTCAGTGTAGACAGGCAGGATGGGAAGCAAGGGCCCGAATGTGTTGCATCTTCAGGCCACTGTAGGCAGATGGAATCTCCTTCTCGCTCTTTATACCACATGGCAGGTCAAGTCCCAGACCTACCCTCAGGACCCCACAATAGACCTGGGCCAGGACAGAGGTCAGGATATGTTCCAGGGGGTCACCTTGCTCAGGACCTGCTTGCCAGGGCCACTGCTTTCCTGCCTTCTTGCCTGCCTAGAACTGCCTTAATGACCTGGCCCTGTCATGGACAGCATGGACCTACCTGGTGTGATCCAACTCCCACTCACACCCTCATTACACCAGCTGAGGGTCTCCAGTCCCATTTTTGTCCCTCCCTGTCTGTCCTTTTGAATAAAGGCTCTCCAGATGTGGGGGCTGGGTTGTCAGGACACCTGAAGCAGAGGAGGAGTGAAGAAAGGGTCCATGTGGCCACATGCCATCTGAGGAGGGGCAGGGCCTGTTTTCTGTCAGAGCTGTCAGGAGTCCCGGTCTTTCCTTGTCCAGGCTGGGAAGTCTCAAGCCACAAGGCACAGGCCCTTCACCCTCAGCTAGCTAAGACTATGAGGGATAGTTCACACCTCCTTCAAGAGCTCAGCGCCTCTCCTGGACCTGCCATCCCATATGGGACCTCCCACACCCATCTATACCCGGCTCTGTCCTGGGTTCTTCAGATACCCAAACATAGGCAGGGGGAGAAGTAAGGGCACCTCCAGGCTTGGCAGTGCGGGGGTTCCTCCAGGTTGTCTTCATTCTATCTCTCCAGGGGAAAAGGCCTTTTTCCATAGCTGAGGAAAACCAGTTCTGACTTCATCTGGATCCAGCCCAGTCCCCTAGACCTCTTCTGCCCCTTCTGTGTATCCATCTCCCAACCTAACCATTCATCTGTCCACCCACTCCTCCATCCATCCATCCATCCATCCATCCATCCATCCACCCACTCACCCACCCAACTACCCACCCAAGTATCCTTCCTTCCTTCCTTCCTTCCTTCCTTCCTTCCTTCCTTCCTTCCTTCCATCCATCCAATGAGCGATCTGTAGTTATGGATCTGGTGTTCTATAGTTTTTTATCTGAGATGAAGATGCAGTTTCTCCCCTGTTCACTCAGATAGCTGCAAATGTGCTGCCCTCGCTGCAGACCCCTTAACCTCTGACTCTCATGAATGGCGTCTATATGCTCATGCTTTTGTGTATCAATCACAGATTAAGGAACTGCTCTCAACAATTCTATTTCTGAAAAGGCTGGCAACACAAGGCAGGGAAAGGACATTTCAGGCTGAGGCAAGAAGGATGGAGGAGGTGGGAGCACAAGGCATTGCCAGGTCCATCACCACTCAAGAAATCACGCAACTGTTATCTGGTGGTTGCTGGGAAGTGCGAGGTGTTAGTAATTCCTGGATAAACCTAAACATAGGTCTTTCCAGTGGCGAACTCTGTGGTTGCTGGTTCCGCATAGGAACATGACTTTGCCGTGGGGCCAGGGGCTTGGCACACCACTTATACCAGCTCTTAGACCTGGAAGCCTGGCAGGCTGTAGCCGTCTCCAGGCAGGCAAAGCAGAACTCCACATGGCACTGAGGGCAGACGACATACTTGCATTTCTCCTTGTGCTGGATGAGCACTCCACATGTGGGGCAGGCCCGGATGGAAGGGCAGTCTTTTATTTCACTACCTGGGAGGTCCTTGGTAGCACAGGTGGCCAGGATATGCAGGCGCTGGTCCCTGCAGTCCTCATTGCCACAGCTGTACAAGGATATACTTTTCCAGGCCCGCAGGCACTGCCAGCAGAACTCGTACCTCGCCCCCTGTGCATTGGAGCAGACTGTGCACAACACCCGCAGGTTGGTCGGGTCCTTCCGCTCCACGAGGCTTCTGCAACCCGGGCACTGTGGGGGAGGAGGCTTCTCAGAGCAGACAAAGGACAGCCATTGCCCCCCTCACCACCATCAGAGCATGCTTAGGGTCCTGGCTTTCAGAGGGAAGGAGGGCAGGATCCAGAGGAGCTGTGGGATGCTGAGGTGCTTTCCCTGGGACCCACCTCCCAGAGCTCAGATGGAAACCAAACCCACTGCCAGGGCAGGCCCTGAGGCTCCTCTCCTGGACGGGGTCACACCCACCACTTTCATGTCACAGTGCTGTCTTGTTGCTGACAGGGCAAGTCTCTGCTCAAACTCCTGCTGCTCAGATTCTCTCAGCATGGCACATCGGCGTACTTCTGGGTAGGACCACAGGGCCCCACACTTCTCCCCGCAAACGTCGACGGGACACCGAAGCTCCGAGCGGCCCTGGAAAGACAGAAGGGTGAGGGCCCGGAGTGCTCTTGCACCAAAGGCCCAAACATGGCCGTGGTCCCCACACACCAGCCCACTGGCCCACCAGATCCTGGGCAGGCTTCCCCATCAGCACTGCCTTTCAGGCCCACCACAGCCACCTACCTCCCTTGGGCGTCAAGAGTGTGCTATGTGGCTCCTAGAGCTCACGATGGCCCAAGTGTGGAGCTAAAGTCTTCTAGGTGAGGACTGGAGGCGGAGGACTGCTTCCCAGCCCAAGGAAGCCCCTAACTGGATTCACCCAATGACGATGGGGTCACGGGGAAGGAAAGGTTCTCCCACTCCCCTCATGTGGTGACAGGAAAGGGCCCATGTGCGTGGCAGTGGTCAAGTTCCTACCTGTTCTAACAGTTGGCGGCACCAGGCCTTCAGACTCCCGGGGTCCACCGCGTGACCACAGCTCATCTCCACCCTATACTGGCCAACATACTCGTCCCCTGTCAGGGCCAAGGGTCCTTGTCAAGGGCAGGCTCCAGTGCCACCCACGTTCTGCTGAGTCTTGGGCCGTTGAGGTACAAGGCAGTCCCTAAGCTTCTTTGTCCTGGGTCTTTCCTCTCCCTGCACAACTCTCTCCTTGACCTGAATATAGAATCTTGTCCTCTCTGGACACATAAGAGAACTGAGTCCTGTGTCCAACTGAGACGATAGCATCATTGCAGTGGGAGACATTTTTATGGGGTTCCTGTCTGGGCTACTTCCAGCATACAGATCAGGTATCTGTGCCTTTGTGGCCCTTGTGCCTCATTGCCATGGGCACCCCCTTCTCTTGGCCTTCCCTGGCTGGCCACCAGGGCTGCAAGGGAGGGGTGGTGGGGGCCAAGATCAGGCGTGACAGTAGGATGGAGGAGGGATGGGGCCCTCAGCAGCCCTTCACGAGCTGATGGGGCAACTGTCAGTGTTGGCATGGGAGAGACCTGAGCTGCACCCCAGCTTGGAACTCAGAGGGAGGAATGATGTCTCCCCACCATTGAGATCTTCAGCACAGGAGTAGGCGAAGGAGGTCGGAAGAGGGCCTAGCATCCCCACATACCAAGTCTGACCTTCAGCTTTGGGCAACCCCTGTCCCGGTTTTCATTAGCACTCCAGATTGGATGGGGTTCCCTGGAAGAGAGGGGCCTGGTAGCAGCAGCTAAATGTAGAGTCCTGTGTGCAGGAGAGGGCTCAAGGACCATGGGGAGATGTCTAGCATGCATGGACAAAGGTGGTTGACCTCCCCTTCCCAGGCCTTCCCCTGCCAGTTCCTGTGCAGATACTGGGGAATTCCAGCTCTGGAAAAGTTGCTCCATTCTCTGAGCTTGTTTAGTTGCAGAGCCAGGGTAGGAAAGCTGAGGCCATTTCCAGCAGCTGGGGCCCTGGAGGGACCTTGACCTGTGGGGATCCCTGGAGGACCCAGGAGGTCCTGTTCCTCTTTCTGGCCCTGAGTCCCTGCTGCCACCTGCCAAGTCCTCTGCCTGCTCTGGGCTTGCCCAGGGAAGACCCTAGTGAGCAAAAGTTCTCTGAAGAAGGATCTGGAGGAGACAGACTTTATTCCAGCGAACAGTTTGTGAACCGCGGAGATGCAGCCCTAAGAGAGTGTGCTCTCTGAGAAGAAAAAGAAGGTTAGAGGTTTTATAAAATGGAAGAATGTTCCTTGTGGTTCTTCGAGAAATTTCATTGGCACTAGTGATGTTTTGGGAAGTCTGCAGTTTGAATGGTGAGTGACAGCAGTGGACAAAACTAGCCCAAGCATGGCAACAGGTTGGCCCAGCAGGCAGCCACTAGATAAAAGTGGCTTTACAGAGGCATTTCCAGCTGTCAGACTTGCCGAGAAGACACTTTTGGAGCAATGTACAAGAGTGACACACTTCCTGTAATCAACTCTCAGGCCCTCCATGAAGGAGCTCTCAGCCCTCAGCCCCCTGCAGAGCCTCCACTCCAGCCCCTGTTGCCACCTCTGACTTCCTCTCTCCACCCTCACCTTGACTGGCCCCCTTCAGTGGCCCTGGTCCAGGGTCTGGGGAGAGCAGAGTCCTGCCTCAGTCCAATGCCTGGCCAGTGTCAGGAAGTGGGCTGTGAAGGAGGCTCTCTCAGACCCCAGGAACTTGTTTTCAGGTTTAGGAACTTGGCGGTGGTGGTAGAGGTGTGGATCTCCTCCTGTACCACCCTCCTAGCCCCAAAACAGACCCACATATGCCCCAGCACTTACCAGTTATTTCATCCCTGCCCTGTATGAACTTGAGGGGTGGCTCAGGATCACATTTACTCATGATGAGGCAGGCGCTGACTTCCCTAGGCTGTTGTCTAACCTTGGGATCCCAAGGGCTCTTGAAACTGCAGTGGCCTGGCAGGAAATGCTCAGTTCTTGCTCCACCCTCTCCCCTTTCCACACCCACTCAGGGAGCTGCCTTGACTGCCTCACCCAAGGGCTGCCATGAAGGGGGTTTGGAGTTGGTGCCCTCCAATTTCGAGTGTCAGGGCATGCTCCAAGTTGCCTTCCACTTGTAAAATGGGTCAAAGTCAGGGTGAAGATCGACCCCAACAATTGAGGCAGATGTTTGATGCTCTCCAGGCATGCAGTAGGGGACCCCCACAGAGCACCACCCCCAGTCCAGGGCAGCAGGGACTCCCTCAACTCAGGCAGAAGCCAAAATCAGGTCCAGACTATCCCAGCACATTTTCGGATTAATTTTCGGTTTTGGAGAGTGGCATTGTTTCCTTTCTTTCCTGCATTTCTGCAGAACCGCCGCAAGGGGTGTGCTATGTGCCTGTCTGCAGCCTCAGAACCAGCCATGAGGACAGAAGGGGGCAGGGGTCCTAGCCCACTCCTCTTGGCTGTGCAAGCTCCAGAGTGGGGGCGGGACATTGTGAAGAGGGGGTGTGGGGAGGGAGCAGTAGAGCTTCCCCTTGGGTCTGCTTCTTCCCAGCTGTCCCAGACATCCCAACCCCCCTCCCAGTCTGCTGCCTTCCTGGAAATGTTCTTCAGAAGAGAAACAAAACTGAAACTTGGCTACTGCCTCAGCCTCCACCCCCACCCCCATCCACCTCCACCCCTCTTTGCCCTGACTCTGTCCCAGCAGACACGGAAGCTCATACCCCATCCTTCCTTGGCGGCTCCCACAAGACCCCTGCCCTGCCCAGGGTAGCCCAGCTGCTGGCCAGGCCACTGTGCAGAGTTGCCTTCCTGCCGCACAGGGAGCATGCTTTCAGATGGGTGAGGAAGTGTTTATACCTTGTTACTAATTTCTAGTTCTTCCCTTTGTTTGGTAGAATCCCTGTCTTTTCCCCTCATGGTGTGCCTTTGTCTCAAGGTATAGCAAGGTGGGCGGACTGCATCTTGTGTCTATCTATCCATTCCCTGTGTTAGGTAAAGAAAACAAGCAGATAGGATAAGGGAGACAGGAGACAGACGGCTCAACAGCAACACAGGTTTATTTTAAGGAGGAGAATCTGCAGAGGGGACTCCAAAAAACTGAAGCTCACTACCGCTTACAGGCTAGGGCAGTTGTGGGTCTTGAGGGAGATTTTTGTGGTTGGTGTTGCTAGTGGGTAACTAAGCCTTGTTGCCTTGCTGGATAAGTAAGTTGAGAGGAAGTCTTGTGATTAGGCTAGGTGCTAAATATGGCCAAATGTATGAAGGTGATATTTGCAGAATTTACCATCCCGGGGTAGCTAGCAAAATGGCAGGGGTCTCTGAGGTGATGTTACCTGGGCTAACATTTCTGTCTTTTGAATATAGATAGATAGATAGATAAATAGATAGACAGATAGAAGAGGAGGGCGCATAGGTGTGGTAACAGGAACATTGTAGGTCATTTGGCTACTTCCTACTGAGGTGGGGCACTTTGAGTTTAAAGTTATGTGGTGCCCTCCTTGGGGTTGAGGCACCATACTTGCTGATATTGAAGGTAATGAAATCTGGATTGGTGAAGCAGGAGGATGCTGTTGACATGTTTTTTTTTTCTGTTAGTTTGGAATAAAGGCATTTGGTTGTTGGGAGACAAAATGGGAGATATAGTTAATAAGACAAGGTCTAAAAGTGAATAAGAGAAGAATGAGGAGTAGAGGTTTAAGAAATGGGTTTATTTACGGTATCTAGGTAGAGAGGGATGACTTGGTCCACCATGAGTTGGTAGCTTGCCATTTGAGTTCTGTTGTATGGTTTTCAAGTTTATGGGCTGCATCTGGAACTATGCCTGATTTATTAATAAAAAGCAACATCCTTTTTGGAAATATATAGATATCCCCTTTTTTAGTTGTTAGTAGGCTAAGTACTATCCTATTTTGGAGCACTACTCCTCCTAATTAATTGTAAATGCTTAACCCTGCTAGTAAAAGCAGGAGTTGAATTGTCCTTGTGGATTTAATTGCAGAGAAAGAGATTGAAGCTGGTAGAAGGATTTGGATAGCCTGGTTACCAGGTAGAATATTGATGTTTGGAGATGGATGTATTAAAGACAGAGATAGGAGGAAGTGTTGTATAGGAAGAAAATTCCCGGGGTGGAAAGACAAAACCTATAGGTAATGGAGACTAAGTCTGCATCCTTTTCTTTCTTTCTTTCTTTCTTTCTTTCTTTCTTTCTTTCTTCCTTCCTTCCTTCCTTCCTTCCTTCCTTCCTTCCTTCTCTCTCTCTCTCCCTCTCTCTCTGTATTTTTCTTGTCAGAGTCTCACTCTGTCACTCAGGCTAAAGTGCAGTGCCGCACTCATGGCTACTGCAGCCTTGACTTGCTGGGCTCAGGTGAACCTTCCACCTTAGCCTTCCAAGAAGCTGGAATTACAGGCATGTGCCACCATATCCAGCTAATTTTTTGATTTGTTGTAGAGACAAGATCTCGCCAAGTTTCCCAGGTTGGTCTTGAATCCATAAGCTCAGGCAATCCTTTCACCTCGGCCTCCCAAAGTGCTGGGAGTATAGGTGTGAGCCACCGCACCTGGCTTTTTTCATATTTTTAAATGGAATATTTACTTGGAAGTGTAGCTCCAGTGAAGGCCTGAAAGCATATGTTAGTAGGAGATACTATAAACTCAGATTGGTTGTATAAAGATAAGAAGAAATTGGAGTTATTAATAACTATTGGTTGTTGTTAAGGCACTGATAGGGTGAGGGTAGATGGATGGATGGATGAAGAGGTGGCATGCCGGGGGTGTGCACTGATAACCAGAGATCTGAGTAATGCAAAGAACTGCAACACACAAAGAGGTGACAGAAGAAAAGATTTATTTAAGAAAAGTTCACTTCCCACAGACAGGAAGTGGGCCTACACTCTTGATGAGTGTGGCCCCTGTAGCCCCCTTGAACTGTGGCTTAAATCCTTTCCTTTGGAGATGCTGCAGTCATATAGGTGTGACTGCCATGACTTCTTTATTGACCATCTGTCTTGGAGATCCTGTGACACAGAGACCCCCTGATGTCTGCTCACATTATCATAGACCCTAGAGAAGGGCGTGATAATGATTCCAGTGCTCCTGTACTTTCCTGAATAACATCCCCTAGAGCTAATGGAGGGTGCATTTCCCTTTATCTCCTATGCATTCCCAGCGGGCCGCTTCGGGGGATCCTTGACTCCCCTGCAGACAACGCCCAATCTACTGGAAGATTGAATCCCCCATCTGCTCCCTCTTCTGAGCAGTCACAAGTCCTGTGATCTGCATAACTTTTGTAATGTGTAAAGTCTTAGGCCTTGTAAATTCCCTTTACTTTAGGCAAGCTTGATTGCCAATCCACTGGCCCCACAGCACCAGGAAGTTTGGACAAAAAACCCTGAGGGAGGGTCCTGGTCATCATGCACCAAGGATACAATGGCTCTATACTGGTCATGCTTAGAAAGTCTGTGTGTCTGAAAAGACAAAGTCGGCAAAGTTAATCTTTACCTAAAGTATGCGTTTCTCCAAAACATAGCTTCTACTTTCTCGTCATTGTGGGTTTAGGAGCAAGATAAAAAATGTCTTCCAACTCTTGGTCTGTCCTTTCAATTTTGAAGTACTGAATTGTGAGAGGTTTAGAAGTATGTAGGCTGGTGTGTTTGGAGGTTTTTTTCCCATGGCATTCCTTTGCAACTACTTCTGGTAGGTGGCATTGACAGAGAGATGGCATGGGAACAGTTTGATAATTTTCCATGGCAATGAATAGAGGGCAAGAGAATTGTAGAAAGTATGTTTAGGCTTTGAGGTGTTGGGATTGGTGGCTTTGTGATGGTTGGAGAGTGAGTATATGTTGGCAAAAGTCAGGGGGAAGAGTGTCTAAAAAGAATTCCTGAGAGGGGCTAGGGAATGAGTACCAAGGACAAAGAGGTGTTGGAGTGTTTGGTAAGGTTTGAGAGAGAATGGGTTTCCAGGTTGGAGGTTTAGGATTTTTTGGTAGAAAATGGGTTAAGAAAAGCTGCAGTTTTTGAATGTATTGTTTAAAATCAATTCGGTGTATGCCCTTTTGTAGATTTTGGAATGAGTTATTAGGTGATTAAGGTACTAAAAGATTTTAAAAGATGATTTTTTTGAAATGCGAGATGCAAATTTATATTAGTTTGGGCTTAAGTGCTTAGGTTGGCTGGGATGGCTATAAACCGCTGGGTATGGGTTGGCAGGCAAATTTAGTAGTTAGAGTTAAATGGAAGTTGGGTGTTGTGTAAGAATTGGTGTGTGAGATTAATGAAAGGAATCTAACTGTTAGAGGACAATGTAAGTGGGAATGAGATGTATAAGGAGGTTAAGGCTAGAAGAAGAAACTAATGTATGTGAGGGATGAGCTTTATGATGTGATAAGGAAGTTGTATAATAAAATGGATGTTAGGAAGAAGTATTAAGTGATAATGCTGTAACTGAGTCACGAGAAAATAGATTGCCAGCACAGCAAAAGGTCAAATTATGAGTCCTTTATCAGTCAGCGGTCGAGAGGGAGTTTGTACCACCAAAAACTCTCGACCCCGAATGAAATTTTCAGGTTTTTTAAATAGGAAAACTGAGGAATTACAGAGATAGTGTTGTGTTGGGAGCTGGCCATGGAGGCCCACTGTTAGGGATCAGGGAGGGCTGTGGACCCCAAGACCACTAGGATGCATTCGGGAGCTGTTGACCCTATTCCCTCCTCCCTTTTTCTATTTAGCACACTTAGCCAAAAGGAACTCTGCTGACCTAAGCTGAAGGCTCTGTGACTGTGACAGGCATGGCTGACTCTAAAAACTCATTGTTCCTGTTTCCCATGAACTGCGGTTTCAGCTTAGGTATTAGATATAATTCAAACTCAGGTCACATTTGGGAGCCTTCAATATGCTACAAGCGTCTTTATAAGATTTAAAAGTATATTTGTAGAATTAGTATATACATATGGAGAGCTGTTCCAGCTTTAGATGGTATAGATGATTATCTAGAGTTACCAGAAATGGTCCAGCATGAACTTTGGGCTGGGCCACATTCCTAAGGGCCTAGCATGTACTTTGGACTGGGCTGCATTCTTTTAAACCAGTTTTAGCTACAATTAGTATAGGGTTTTTCTCTATTCATTACAGAAACTGAATTTATTTTACTCATAGAAAGTTTTGTAGAATAGGTCATGCTAATGTCAGGGAATTATGTTAGTTCAAGCATGATCAAACATGATATTTTGAGGTTTAATAAGAATACAGCTAACTTTAGAAATTTCATTGTTCCCATTTTCTACTAATTGCAGTTTTGGCCTTAGTACAATTTAGTTTATATTTGGGTTTTATTTTAGAAGCTTTATTGCTGATGATTAGTTTTATATATTAGGATTAGGAATTAAAAACTTTTATAGAAGTTAAGATAAATATATAGGATTTTAGAAAGCCATTTTGTTAAGAGATTGTAATCAATTGTTCCTAGAAACGGCCCAGCGTGATCTTTGAACTGGGCCACATTCTTTAGGAACTGATTTGAGCTATAATTAAGAGTTTCTATAGTGTAGGTAGAATTAGTATAGAATAGAAAGGTATTAGTATTTAAGTTGGTCATTAGGTGTTATGTATGCATAAGCTTTAGAAGTTATTGATTATTAGAATATTATGATGTTAGAATTGTTGTATTGCTTTTGAGGAACATTAACCAAGCATAAGGAACAGTGAGATAATTTTAAGATGGTCCTTCCTCATACTTAAGGAAACACCTGGTGAATGGGGGACACCCCTCAACCACCTGGCTTTGTGTTCATGTGAAAGTCTTGTGATTTAACCTGTGAAAATTTAGGATAAAAGGCTTACAGTTTGTCCCATTAAATGGCTTCTGCACTAGACAGAGTTCAGTCTCTTTCTTTCTTCCTTCTAATATCTATCCCTCCAGTTTAATTGCCGACAGTATCTTTCCTACCAGGGACCCCCAATATCTGCAGGGGCTGGCCCTCCGCAGTGTTAGGGTACGGACGGACAGGGTAAGGGTGGAGAGGTGCAGTGAGGCGCACAGTGCTGCTGGGGCTGGCAAGCCGTAGTGTGCACTGTGAACCCATAAATCCAAGTAAATGGCAAAGAATTGCGACACACAAAAAGGCGAGAGAAGGAAAGATTTATTTAAGATAAGTTCACCCTCCACAGACAGGGAGTGGGCCTACACTCTAGGTGAGTGTGGCCTCGTAGCACCCCGAGTCTTGGCTTAAATCCTTTCCTTGGAGATGTTGCTCGTGACCGCACGTGACTGCCTGCGTCTTCCTTATTGACCACCTGTGAATGTCTTGGAGATCCTGTGTGACACAGAGACTCATTAATGTCCACCCACATTATCATAGACCTTAGAGAAGGGTGTGACAAGGATTCTGATTCTCCTGTATCTTCCCAAATGACATTCCTTGGTACTAATGGAGTGTGTACTTCCTCTTTATCTTCTAGGCATTTCCAGTGGGTAGCTTTCGGGGCGGATCCTTGACTTCCCTGTAGATAGGGCCCATTCTACTGGAAGATTAAGTCCCCACCTGCCCCACCTCTGGGCGGGCCATACCTTTTGTAATTACAAGTTTCATGACTTCTGCAGTCCTTGACCAATATATGATATCTTAGGCCTTGTAAATTCCCTTTACTCTAGGCAAGTTTGATTGACACTATGAGATACCTGGCACCGGGAAGTCTGTTTCTAAAAAGACAAAGTCGGCAAAGTTAATTTTACTTAAAGTGTGCATTTCTCCAAAAGCATAGTTTCTACTTTTTCATCGTTGTATTAAGATTTAGGAAGAAGAGTAAAAAAAAATGCATTTCCCATTCTCGGCCTGTCCTTTCAAATAGCACATCTGGTTTTGGGTTAGGCAAGCGTAGGCAGGAGTACAACTCAGATAAGGGTGAGCACTGGGAGGGTACAGGGCTGTGGGGTTGATTACACGCAAACTCTAAAAATGTTGCATCAACCACACAGGGGTTTAAGCAAACAAAATGGAGTTCTATAACAAAATGGAGTTTTAACAATTTTGAAACTAAAATCATTAATGTTAAACCTCAAACATTTTGAACACTGCAAACACATTAAACACTTCATTCCCCCCTTTTAGTTGTTCATAAGTCAAGGCATTGACTTGTTTGTTTGTATAAGGCTATATGATTTCAATGTAGATGGCCAGGACCAAAAGGCTGGCACCTGTATTAAATTAAGAAATTAATTTGGGTTCCAGGAGCCCTAATATTTGCCTGGGGGGGGGGATTGGGTGATGGTGAACCAGTGCCAGGCAGCTTAGCAGGTTTTTAGGCATCCATAAGTGGCCACCATTTGTGAGCCGTGTTCCCTCCTTCTTCAGAAGAGAGTGCACCTGTTTTTTAATGGCTTTCAGGAGGTTAAGGCCTTTTAGGGCACCTGTGTTTCTGGTGTCCCCACAGACAGTACTCATAAGCAATGGACACCATTCCTTTATTAGGTTTGTTTTTACCAGATCTTTAATGGGCACTTGGAGTTTTGGTTACTAATTGCGACTGCCATTTGGGGTGCCTCTTTGGCCCTCTGGTTCTGCTGCCCTCTATGTTGGCACTAATTTGTTTCGGTTAAAAAAAAAACCTTACCTAGCACTTTAAACATTGAACTTTAAACATTTTAATGCATTAAACACTGCAAACACAGCACTGCAGACATATTAAATATTTCATTTCCCCCTTTCAGTTGTTTGTGAGCTAAAGCATTGACTTGTTTGTTACAGGGGTTACAGTGGGATCCTATGTTTAAAAATTTTACAGTTGCCGGGCTCAGTGGCTCAGCCTGTAATCCCACGCCTTTGGGAGGCTGAGGTGAGTGGATTGCCTGAGCCCGCGGGTTCGAGACCCCCCTGGGCAGCGAGACCTCATCTCTACAATAAATAACAAAAATCAGCCGGGTGTGGTAGCGCATGCCTGTAATTCCGGCTACTCGGAAGGCTGAGGCGGAAGGATTGCCGGAGCCCAGCAGGCGAGGCTGCGGTGACCAGGAGCGACCACTGCACTCCAGTCTGGGCAACCGAGTGAGACTCCAACTTAAAAAAAAATAATTTTACAGTTGATATTTGTCGTTTTACAAAATGAACAATTCAATTTAATATGCAGTGTCCCACGAGTAAAGCAAGGAGAATAAGTATAATGGGTCCAGTCAGGCTGGTAATAAGAGTTGCTAGTCATGGGTTCCAATTAAATAGGGACTGGAACCAGGATTTATTATTTTCAAAATTTCTTTTTCATTTTTGTATGCTATTTCGGACTTTTTGGATTGTGTTTTTTAATGACTCCTGATTTGTTGGCATAGAAGCAACAATTTTCTCCGAGAGCTATGCAGAGTCCCCCTTGGAATAGGAGCAGTAAGTCTAGGCCTCTACAGTTTTGGAGGACAACTTCTGCCAGAGAGTCTACCTGGTTATGGAGTTGGTCTATAGTAGATTGAATATTTCCTAGGTCATCATTGATGCATTGTATACAATTAGATTGACCTAGTTCTCCACAAACAGAGTAGCAGTTCCGATTGCAGCTGTTCCATCTGTACTTATTCTGACTATGGTGGGTATTAGTAAAGGAACAGCACATTTTTAATGAGTAATTGGAAAACCAGGTGGATTAAGTAAGAGGGCTCTGTCAGGGCTGCTATAAGCATATACTTGAGGTAGCACATAAACAGAAATATATAAAGCAGGTTGGTTGACTGACCCTTTGGTAATAGCACATTTTGCAAGGCCTATGGAACTAGTAAACTAGGTGTTGACAGGGGCTATATAGGCCATGGACTCGATCATGGTATGGGTAAGAGATAGGTTACAAATATTAGAAAATGGAAATGCGGTTAAATTGAAACCTGGAGTTATAATACAGGAAGATTTGCCAGTTATATCTCCCAGTGTAACATGCATTATTTCAGGAGAGCATTTAGTTTTGTCAGCACCTCTGATAACTGGGGTCTCAGTCTCAATTCCTATATAATGAGGAGGTCTTGGGTTTAAGCATAGCCAGCAGTCTGAGGCTAATAGGGGGGCATATCGGTGTTAAGCAAGCGGTGCATACTAGCTAACATAGGAAAAAGACCAAGGGGTTGGCGACCTAACTGTAGAAGTGGTTGAGATGAACTCGAGGGTTGTTGGGGTGAGCTTGGGGTAATGCTTTGGTTGACAGAAGGCAGAGGCTGGGGCGGAATCCATGGCAGTGACAGTGGTGGATTTCATGGTAATTGTACAAAGGGTTTTTTATTTCTGCCAACCACCCTATGAGTTTGGTCGAACAGAAAGTGTCTTTGCCGTGAGATGGTGAATAAAACACGGTGATTTTTGCCTGCTACATAGAGTCATATTCCCCAGGAGTTACCTTCAATCCAAGAATTCTGGAGGGGATCAGTGATTTTTATATACAAAGTTGATTGGGCAGAGTCTGAATTAGCATATTTTCAAACAGTATTATTAGGTCCCCTCCTTATAGGTGGCAATAGATGTACAATCCTAGTCTGGGCAAAAGAGCTTATTAGCATTATTACATTTTGACCTTTTGGGATTGTCAGGACATAGGTAAAAATTTACCTTCTGCTAAGTATAATACATGGCACCATCATTACGGACAGCATGAGGGATGCTAACATATTTTTTTCTTATAATATAAGAAAAATACTAACATATTTTTTTCTTATATTTGTTAAGTCAGCCAGATTTATTTTAAACTGAACTAAGTTGGGAGGTCCGGTCCGGTTCTGGGTAGCTAGAACTTTTGCAGACGTAACAGAAATTAGGGAAAAAGTATAAGTGGTGGCTAAGGAGTTTTCAGTAAGAATAAAACAGATTAAAGTTATTGTAAGCAAAGTAGGGCAGTAATACATTCTATGCATAGGAGATAGGATAAGATTAACAAGAGTTTTTTTGCCACATTTCCAGTCAGTGTGAGCTACAGCAGTTAGACCTATGCCAAAAGCTAAGGCAAGTGGGATGCCTAAGGTGAAAGTTAAAGAATGGTAACAGGACATTCAAAGAAATTATTAACCAATAAAACAGTCTATTTTGGGCAAAGTCTCATGTTTCAGCTGTGCATAGGTTGATCAGTCCGTGGTGCAGTTGAAGCAGAACAGCGAGCTTGGTGGGGCTCTGAGGTGGCAGCCTGGTGGACGCTGTGCACGGCACGTGTTGGAAGGTGATTTTAAGAGGATTTTCAGGATCTCTTGCTGCTGTCCAGTTGGTTGAGCTGGTTGGTGGAGGAACTGCGTTCTCTTTGGCTTTTTTGACTTTTGAGTGATGAATCCAGGCCAGTATTCCATCATCCTTGAGTGCCATTGGAGTGGTGATGATGACAATGTAAGGTCCCTTTCAGGTGGGGGTTAGTCCTTCTTTCTGGAATGTTTTGACAAAAATCAGGTCCCTGGGCTGGAACGGATGACAAGGCGGTGGAAGATAGAATCGGCAAGACAGCCTGGACGTTAGAGTGGACAGCAGCCTGGACCTGTTGAAAGGACTGAAGATACTTTAACAGGGATTGATTAGTACTTTTTTTAAGGATGGTATCCCATAACAGAGGAGGGGGTCTTTCAAACATGATTTCTTATGGAGTAAACTCAGCCTTGTATGGAGTACACTGGGCCCAGAGTAGGGTCAGAGGCAAAAGGTTTACCCATTTTTCACCAGTCTCTATTATTAATTTGATTAAAGTTGTTTTTAAAGTTTGGTTCATGTGTTCTACCTGTCTAGAGCTCTGTGGTTGGTAAGCGCAGTGTAATTTCCAGTTAATATTTAGCACTTTACTAACAGTTGAACTTTGGACGAGATAAAAGCAGGACCATTATCAGAGCCAATAGAGAGGGGGAACCCAAACCTGGGAATAATTTCATTTAATAAAAACCTTGTAACAGTAAGTGCAGTTTCATTTTTTGTGGCAAAAGCTTCTACCCATCCAGAAAAAGTGTCCGCAAATACTAGCAAATAGTGGTACCCCAAATGGGGGGTTTTTACTTCAGTAAAGTCTATTTCCCATTTTTCTCCTGGGTTTAATCCTTGTACCCTAATGCTGTCAGAAAGCCTTGGGCCTTGTTTCACGTTAACTCAGACACAGGACACAGGCAGGGCACATTTCCGCTGCCATGGTGGCCAGGCTTTTTAAGTCATTGATATGATAATGATGATTTAACAATTCAGTCATTTTAGTAACTCCCAGGTGGGTGATAGAATGTAGTTGCTTTACCAAGGTATGTGCTAGGGCTGTAGGTATGATGACCTTAGAGTCTTTAACCCACCATCCCATGGGTTTCTTGTGAGCTCCTGCCAGGTCTGCTTGTTCTTCTTCTTCTTGGGTATAGGTGGGCTATTGTGGGAGAGAAGGAACTGGAAAGACTTTAATTAGCAGGACAGTTAGGGGCTCAACTGGAAGCTTTGCCTCCTCTCGAGCTGCTTGGTCTGCCAGGCAATTTTCAATTGCTTCTGGAGTGTCTGATTTTTGGTGTCCCCTGCAATGAATGACAGCTACCTTTCTGGGAAACCATATAGCCTCTAGGAGGGCTAGGATTTCTTTTTTGTTTTTTATAGTCTTACCCTCTGCAGTGGGGAGTCCTTGCTCCTTGTAAATCATGGCATGGACATGGAGGGCAGCAAAGGCATACCTACTGTCAGTGAAGATGTTTACCCGTTTCCCTGTTTCCCAGAGAAGAGCCTGGATTAAGGCAATTAGTTCAGCCTTTTGCGCAGTTGCACCATTTGGCAAGGATTGTGACCAGATTACATTGTGAGCCATGGTCACTGCTGCACCAGCCTTATGGACTCCGTCTATTATCAGACTGCTGCCATCCGTGAACAAATCCGCACCAGTCTGGCTTAAGGGAGTGTCCCGAAGATCAGGGCGGCTGGCTTGAGAGATGTCCAATACGTCTTTGCAGTTATGAACTGGTGTTTCCAGATTGTCATCAGGCAGTAAGGTTGCTGGGTTGAAGCTATGAGTGGGAGAGAAAGTTAGTCTGGGCTGGTCAAGTAGGAGGCTCTGATATTGAGTGATATAAGCGTTTGACATCCAGCTCCTCAGAGCAGAACCTCGACAGTGTGGGGAGCTGTTAAGACCAAGTTTTGACCAAAAGTTAGTTTGTCTGCTTCTTTGGCTAGCATAGCCATGGCAGCAATAGCCTGCAGACAAGAGGGTCAGCCAGAAGCCACTGGGTCCAGTCTTTTTGACAAGTAGGCCACCAGTCATCTTCAGGGTCCTAGAGTCTGAGTAAGAACCCCCTTGGCAATTCCCTGTTGTTCATGAATGAACAGGTAGAAGGGCTTGGTAACATCTGGGAGAGCCAAGACTGCGGCTTGCGTAAGAGCTGATTTTTACTGCTGGAAAGCTTTTTCCTTGGTAGCAGTTCATGACATGGGCTGATTCCCTGCAGTGGTACTATATAGAGGCTTGGCAATTTCAGCAAAACCCGGAATGCATAATCAGCAGTATCTTGCCGCTCCCAGAAATTCTCGTATTTGTTGCTTCAAAGTTGGGGTGGAGATACAAAGGATGGCCTCCTTCTGGGCTGTGGACAGGGCTCATTTACCCTCTTTTAGCTGGTATCCCAAATAGGAGACTTCAGCCGAGCAGAGTTGTGCCTTTTTAGCTGATACACGGTAGCCCAGGTTCTGGAGAAACTGTAATAAAGCCTTGGTGCCCTTTAGACAAGTGCCCAGGTTTGCTGCTGTGAGCAAAAGGTTATTTACATACTGCAGTAAAGCACATACAGGATGAGCAACACAAAAACCTGACAAGTCCCACTGCAAGGCTTCCCTGAACAGTTTCAAGGAGTTTTTGAAAGCATGTGGCAGCCTGGTCCAAGTCAGCTGGCTGGTGTCCCCTGAATCCAGATCTGTCCATTCAAAGGCAAAGATGGGTTGACTGAAAGGGAACAAGGAAATAGAAAAGAAGGCATTCTTTAAATTCAACACAGTGTATATCTGGTGTTGACGAGAAAGCAGACTGAGCAAGGTGTACAGGTTGGGAACAGTAGGATGAATTATTTCAACCTACTTATTAACTTCTCTTAAGTCCTGAATGGGCCTATAGTCAGATGTTCCTGGCTTTTTGACTGGCAAGAACGGAGTGTTCCAAACAGATTTACAAGGTGCTAAAATGGTGGCAGCCAAGAGCCTCTTAATGTGGGGAGCAACTCCTCTCTGGGCTTGTAAACTCATACGGTATTGGCAAATGTGAACAGGGGTGGCCAATGCCAACAGACTTACCACAACTGAAGGCGGATATTTTGCCAATCCTGGCAGGTTTGTCTCCACCCAGACTGAAGGAAATTCCTGCTGTAACTGTAGAAGTAGGCTTCATGAGACATTCTCAGTGGGGGAATTAGGAGAAGTTAGAAGGTATTCTTCAGAAAGTGGGACAGTTAAAAGCATTTGTTAAGCAGTAGGAATAAACATTTCAGTTTTTTGAGGTGAAAACACAATAGCTGCTTTTAATTTTTGAAGCAAATCCCTGCCCATGAGGGAGTATGGGCAGTCAGGGTCTACGAGGAATGAGTGAGTGTCTCATTTTTGTCCTAAGTCAGCAGTCTGATTGGAAGTGAACTTGCAATTCATAATCGCGCCTGTTGTCCCTTGAACAAAAATTTGTTTGTTGGACATGTGTCCTAATGGAGATTTTAGGACTGAAAGTTCTGCCTCAGTATCCACTAAGAGTTGGACTGGGTGACCCCCGATAGCTGCAGTTATCATGGGCTCTTGGGAGCCTAAAGAAAAAGATCTCTGACCCCTTCATTCAGAATCATTTTCAGCTTCCCTAGGAGCAAGCAAAACCAGAACTGACTTAGGGTTGTTTGCTTTTGGTTTTGGAGGACAATTTTTTATTCAATGTCCAAATTCTTTGCATAATGCACATTGATTTTTAGCCAGCAGGGACTGTCCAGTCCCCTTTTTTACTTCCTAGTCTCCCCCTTCTTTTGGCATGGCAACCTTGAGTCAGGTTGGGAGGCTTGGAGGGCAGCTACCAATATTTTTGCCTGATGTCTGGCTGCTTTATCTGCCCCTTGTATTGCCATTTTCTGTTTTTCAGCATCTCAGTTGTTAAAAACTTTTCGGGCTACTTCGAGTAGCTGGGAAATATTCATTCCTGCAAAACCCTCAAGCCTTTGTAACTTTTTGTCTGGAGCTGCCTGTGTTACAAATGCCAAATTGATAGCTCAAGCATTCTCAGGGGCTGAGGGATTGAATGGGGTGTAAGTACAAAAGACTTCCTGAAGGTGCTCAAGAAATACCCCTGGAGATTCCTCAGGATCCTGGAGAATCTCGGTAGTTTTAGAAAGATTGATAGGTTTGGGGCCATTCCCCTCAATCCAACTAACAGAGTCCAGTGATAGGTATTTAATGCCCAGAATTCGGCCAAAGTGTTAGGGTCCCAATCCAGGCGAGAAGAGGGAAAAATTTCATTTAACATTTCTTGATTTTCTTCCTGTGTACCTGCAGCTGAGGCAAGAAAAGACTTTTTGCCCTCAGTTGTAATGCATTCTCGCTCTTCAGAGGTAAATAGGGTAAAAGGAGCTGTTGGCAATCATACCAGGTGGGATGATGTGTGTGCATGACTGATTCCATCAGAGAAATTAAAGCCTGTGGCTTATTGGAAAATGCCACATTTTGGTATTTCCAATTGTATAACTTAGAAGTAGAAAAGGGAACATACACCAAGAGGGGTTGATCAGTCCGATCTTCCCCGTGCACAGGAGGGACTTTCCAGAGGGGAAGGAGAGGGGCCGAGTTGGTCTGAGATTGGAGACAGGTGGCCAATGGCAGAGAAGGCAAAGGGTAGGTGGAAGAGGTGATGGTAGGTGAAGACGCCTGAGGATTATATGATGGAGGTTTAGAATTAGAAATAACCGTGTCCTCAACAGAATCCTCAGCAGAAGGGGGTAAAACAGGATACAACCCAGTCGAGGTAGGGGTTAAGGAAAATGGAAAAGGGGAAATATCAGACGGGGCAGGTTATAATTCAGAGGTTTAGAAACAAGGACACGATTGGGCGTTCCAAGGGAATATGCCTTCAACCATGGGGGTGGATTTAGAACCAAATATAACAATTAGTCAATATAGGGAAACTGGTCAGGATGACCAGGAGTTCCTCTAATGACATTCCAAACAGATTGAGTTACATCTATGTCCAGTGACCCTGTAGAAGGTCATCCAACATTAAATGCAGGCCAGTTAATTTCACAGAGGGTCTGGAGTCTGCCTTTTGAAAGGTGAACACTGTAGTCCTCAGCAAATTCAACAAAAGTTTTTAATCATGCAATCCAGGGAACTAGGGACTTCAGAAATCTGTGACCTCATGTTGCTAAATGGAAAGAACAAGATAGAGAAATTCAAAAAAAAAGGAAAGGCAAAATAACTCGTGCCAAGTTAACAAAAGAATTTATCATATACACCAGGCAATTTTATATATTCTTGACAATAAAAGACAGGAATTCTAACAGTGTGGACAGATTGGGAGAAACAATATATAGGAAACCAGCCAGAGTAGGTTTATATTAGAGGGTAGTGTAGACATAGGGCAGAACTGGCAAGCAATTTTTAACTTTGGACAGCATTAGTGGTTCTGGGTCAAAATTTGCTGCTTGTTGAGGGAGCTTCTGTCAGCCGTGATGTTACCAGTCATTTCCCTGCCTCTTATGTGTCTCGGTTTTCCCTCTGAGTCCTGAAAGTACTCAAAGGGGCCCCGGGGCACTGGGTGACCAGTCCTTATGTGTGCCCCCTGAATGGGGCAGCCCTCAGGAACACTGAGAGACACTTTCAGTTTCTGGGTGATCTGCCTCTAGTACCTTTTCCAACCTTCTGATCACCATTTCCAGGATCTGGCATGAGTTTAGGTCCATTGAGCATCTGATCAAGCCTGGAGCTTTCCGTAGCCACAGAGTCTTTTATGACTAGAGTGGAGAGGTCCCTATGAGGCCCTGACACATCACGGGAGTTGATCCCTGACACCTTTGCAAGTCCCTCAGTCACCTAAGGGAGTCTGTTTGCACAGTCCAAAGGGAAGAGTGCCTCTTATCTTTGACCCAGACCGGAGTCTGGGTTCAAAAGAGTGGAGTTCCTTATTTTCCTGGGGGCTTTTGACACTTGCATAAATATTATACAAACAAAAGGGAGACAGTAGCACTTAGGAAAAAATAAAATGACATAAGGGAATATTTGCTAATTAATAAGAAAACAGAGATTGAAATTATAATACCACAGTAGACTTAGATCAAAAAGGCATTAAGTGAGACAGGGAACGATTATCCAAGAGAAACAGAAACACACCAACATAAGAATAACAAAGCCCCTGACTTTTTAGTAAATTCACATGTAAATAAGAACACTGATGGGTCAGTTCAGCATTTTTCAGAGTGGGCCCATAGAGCCTAGGTGAGAAAGCTTTCCTTACTCCCCTGACAATTAACTGCTAGTAATTACAAATAGCTGTTTTTAATTTGCATAGAAACAAAACTTTCCACTGCAAATGACATTTAATTACAAAGTAAACTCTTCCCAGATTCTGAAAGAAGGGGAAAAGACAGGAAGCTTAGCAAAAATCAGATACTGGATCAGAGCTCCAAAACCCAGTTGCAGGATTCTGAAATTAAGTACAGATACAGAGTTATGACTTGTTTCTACCAACATCTTGGGTCCTTGAAAAAGCCCAGGCAAGCCTCATCAGGCTATGTTTCCCTTGTATAAATACAGATGCTTACCGGATAAGCAGTGCAGATTCTTACCTCCTAGAAGAATGTGGATGGACTCAGGTTCTTTTTGAGGTGAGAGGAGCCAGTGGTCATTCCTGCCCCCTCTGAACCTGATGAGAGGTTATGGGGCCCTGGAGCGTCTCAGGGGGCACCTCTGCTATAACTTAGCCATGAAGCCGGGGAGAGCCAGAGCAGGGCTGTCTCTCAAGCTTGGCAAATTTCAGCGAATGAGCTCGCTGGGGCCTCCAAATGTTGTAACTGAGTTGCAAGAAAATAGATTGCCTGCACAGCAAAAGGTCAAATTATGAGTCATTTATCAGCCAGCAGTCGAGAGGCAGGTTTGTGCCACCAAAAACTCTCGACTCTGAGTGAAATTTTCAGGTTTTTTTATAGGCAAACTGAGGAATTACAGAAATAGATCATCTGGTTTTGGGTTAGGCAAGGGTAGGCAGGAGTACAACTCAGATAAGGGCAAGCACTGGGAGGGTACAGGGCTGTGGGGACTGATTACACGCAAACTCTAAAAATGTTGCATTAGCCACACAGGGGTTTAAGCAAACAAAGTGGAGTTCTATAACAAAATGGAGTTTTAACAATTTTGAAACTAAAATCATTAATATTAAACCTCAAACATTTTGAACACTGCAAATACATTAAACAATTCAACAAGTTTGGAGGAGAAATCATATAGGTCTCTTTGTAATTGAAGATTAGTAATTGTTGAAAGTAGTTGGTTTATTGAGGTAAGGGGATTATTTTATTTTTATTTTTTTGAGTTGGAGTCTCACTGTGTTGCCCAGGCTGGCTTGCAGTGGCATGCTCACAGCCACTGCAACCTTGACCTGCAGGGTTTAGGTGATCCTTTCACCTCAGCCTTCCAAGTAGTTGGAACTACAGATGCACACCACCATGCCTGGCTAGTTTGTGTGTGTGTGTGTGATTTATTGTAGAGACGAGGTCTCACCAAGTTGCTCAGGCTGGTCTCGAACCCCCAAGCTCAGGCAATCCTCTCCTCTCTCCTTGGCCTCCCAAAGTGCTGGGATTATAGGAAGAGCCACCATGCCCAGTCAATAAACGGATTATTAAGAGAGTAAAAGATAAGGTTAGAGTGAAGGATATAAGCAATTGTTGAAGAGATTTATTAGCTTAGGGAAGTAGGAAAGTTTATGGGGTGTTACAGGGTGGAGGTTTTTGACAAAAATATCTGATAATATAGGCTAAGATGAATATTATAGCAGCAACTATTGTTAGTATTATTAAAAGAACATTCATATTTATGGAGTTATTGAGGGCTTTTTTGGGTGTGTGACAGGAGATTCTGGAAGTTTAGGAATTTTTGTTAGCCGAAAAAAGGTAGGTCATGTGGAAAATGAAGTACATTTAGGAGGTTTGATGTGGATGGAGGTATGTGAAACATAGGATTGGGGGCCCTTTAAATTCTGAATTGTGTGTTTAGTGTGTAAGGTCCATAACTTTGGCTGTTGTGGGTGTGGAAAAGGAGACAGTTATGTATTGGAGAGTGTTAGTTTTAGTGTTTTGGTTGTGAGTATAGTGGCATCGCCCAGAATTTGGAGGCATGAAGCCTGCCTTGGATGACAGAGTCTAGTTGTTTTGACAGATATGCAATAGCTTGTGGAGTATTGCCATAGGACTGACATAAAAGTCCAAGGGCAATGTTGTGTTCTGTGTGAACATACAAGGTGAAAGTTTTGGTAGGGTTTGGCAGTCCTAGGACTGGGGCCTTTAGGAGGGTTATTTTAGTTTGTGAAAATGAGAATTAATTGGGTGGTGGGGTTTAAAGTTTTATGGATAGAGCTTTGTGACAGTAAATAAAGAGGTTTGACTAACAGACTAAAATTAGGTATCCATAATTGAAAATATCTTGTGAGGCCTAAGAAAGAAAGGAGTTTTCTTTTGGAGGTGGGTACAGGCATGTTTTGAGTGAGGTGTTTTTTGTGCGTGGGAATGACTTGGGTTGTAGGAGTTATAGTGAGTTTCAGGTAGGTTACTTTTGTTTTAGCAATTTGGGCTTTAGTGGGAGAGATTTGATATTTATGTTTTCCCAGAAAGTTGATTAATTGAGATTATATGAGGGACTGTATAGGAGAAGATTATTAACATATTGCAGAAGGGTACTGGGGGTTAAATTTAAATTAGATAGGACTTGAGAAAGGACTTGTTTAAAGAGGTAAGGATTGTTCTTGAAGCCTTGTGGCAGGACCGTCCAGGTTAATTGTGTTGAGTTTTGTGCAAAGAGGTTTACCTAGTTGAAGACAAAGAGATTTTGGCAGGCTGTTTTAAGGGGAATGGCAAAGAAGGCATCTTTTAAGTCTAGGGCAGAGAAGTGGGTGGTGTTAGGTGGGATGTGAGATAGCACAGTGTTGAGATTTGGAATGATGGGGAAAATGGGGATGACAGCTTGAGTGACAATATGCAGATCTTGGATAAGCCATTATGAATTATCTTTTTTTTTCTTTGAGTTGAAGTCTCACTCTGTCACCCAGACTAGAATGCAGTGGCACGCTCCCGGCCACCGCAGCCTCGACCTGCTGGGCTCAAGCCATCCTTCCGCTCAGCCTTCCAAGTAGCTAGAACTACAGGCGCGCGCTAACACGCCCGGCTAATTTTTTGATTTATTGTAGAGATGAGATCTCACCAAGTTGCCCGGGTGGGTCTCGAATCTGTGGGCTCAGGCATTCACTCACCTTCGCCTCCCAAAGCGTGGGATTACAGGCTGACCACCGAGCCCGGCCTGAGTTTTTACAGCTAATATGGGAGTGTTGTGAAGAGAGTTAGTTGGCTTTGGGATATTTGCCTGAGAAATTTAGAAATAATGGATTTGAGTCCCTATTAAGCTAGATGGACTTAAAGGGTATTGTGGTTGGTTAAGGTAGGATGAAGGATTTTGCAGATTGATCATGATGGGGGTATGGTGGCATCCAACAGTGGGTGTGGAAACGTTTTAAACTAGAGGATTTATAAGGAGAGGGAGGGAGGAAAGAGAGGATATGAAGGAAGGGGGAGAGAGTGGCAAAGTAAAATGAAAGGGGGTGGAATTGTAAGAAGGTGAACTGTATGGAAGCCTGAAACTTTGTTAGGATATCCTTTCCTAGGATAGGTGTGGGACATTGTGGAATAACTAAAAAGGAGTGAATGAAGGGTGTGTTGAATAGAAACCAGAGTAGCGGCTCAGTCATTTTGGAAGTGAAAGATATTTTATGTACTTTGACAATAGAGATAGAGGAGTTAAAGAGAGGTCCTGGACATTTTGGCAAGGCTGAGTATGAAGCCCCCATGTTCAATAAGAAAGAAACAGGCTTACCAGATACTGATAGCATTATCCTAGGTTCTGTGATGGTGCTGATGGCGAGAGCAGTGGGGGCGGCAGACCTTCGGGCCCCGTAAGTCTTCAGTAGCCAAGCCAAGCAATTCAGTCAGTTCTGGCTGTGAACGAGGAAACCTGGGAGAGTTAGAAGTGACCGAATGAAAGAGTCTCTCTGCTCACAATCTGACTTCCAGTGTTCTTTTCCCACAAAAAGAAGATGAGTTTGGGATGGCCTAGGATTTGAACACGTCCTTGCCCAGTGTCCTGGCCGGCCACACTTATAGCATTATCTTGGCAGTGGATGGCAATTTGTTGGGAGTTGGAAGGTTTTTTTGGAGCCATCGGAACCCTGTTGAAGGGTTACTGCCAGTAGTTGGTGTCTGGTCTGATTTCCCTTTAGTTTTTGATCCTTTTGCTCCTTGACTCTATTGTTAAAAACCTTAAAGGCAGTAGTTTCGGGACCATCATCTAACCTTTGAAGTTTTTATTTATTTATTTTTTTATGTATGTCTGGGTTGATTGAGAGAAAAGTAGTGTGTGTGTGTGTGTGTGTGTGTGTGTGTGTGTGTGTGTGTGTGTGTGTGTATTTTGAGTTGGTGTCTTACTCTAGCACCTAAGCTGGAGTGCAGTGGCACACTCACGGTCACTGCAGCCTCGACCTGCTGGTCTCAGATGGTCCTTCTGCCTCAGCCTTCCAAGTAGCTGGAAACACAGGTGTGCACCACCATGCCTGGCTAATTTTTTGGTTTATTATGGCGATGAGGTCTCACCAAGTTTCCCAGGCTGGTCTCAAACCCCTGAGTTCAGGAAATCCTTTTGCCTCAGCCTCCCAAAGTACTGGGATTACAGGCATGAGCCACTGCACCCAGCTAGGAAAGTAGTATATTTAAGCATGGCCTGTGAGAGGTGGGAGAAGAAAAAAGCAGGGTTTTTGTTAGGACCTTGGGTATTTCATTTGACTTTTAAAAATAATTAACTAGTTTTTAGCTAACAGGCAAGTTATTATGTGGCCCCTTTTCTGTTTATCTGGGTAGTTAATTTGACAATTTCAGGAAGGCTCTGCCATGGTGCCTGAAGGATTGTGGGCTGGGTCTTGCTGATGGAGGGTGTTCACATGGAATTGCTCTGCTGTCCAGATGCATTCTCTCTCTTCTGGAGGAACGGAAGAGAAAAGAATAGCATACAGTTTATGCCAGGTAAGGTCATAGGACTGGGTGATGTGGAGGAATTTTTACGGTAAATAGCAGGGTTAGAGGTAAAGGAGCCCAGTTTTTTTTTAATTTTAGAGAAGTTGTGTAAGGAGAAGGGAGCATGAACACATATGATGAAAGGAAGAAAACTACACCTTTTTTTCCCTGCCACCTCTGTGAGAGGAAGGACAAGAGCAGTACTTTGGGGATAACTGGGGGATGGAGGACATTGGATACAAGAGCAAGTGAGAGGGGGAGAGGGATAGGAAGGAGGAAGTTATGAATAAGGAGGATTTAAAAAGGATTATACGTTTGGTAAAGGGAGGACTTGGATTGGAGCTTGAGCATAGAAGACCTCAGACCATTTTCCATTGCGCTGGAGTGAATCATTCAGGTTACAGAGAATTCAGAAATCAAATTGTTAAGGATATGGAGAATTTGGAAGTAAAGGTTTTGTTTTGGGGCCGTTGATTATTAATGTCCAATTGATATTGGGGTCAAGGCATATTACATAAGAAAATGAGATGCTATGGCCTTAGTGTAAGACCTAAATTTTGAGGCTTTTGAGACATGCTTTGGTCTTAGAGTAAGGCCTACATTTTGAGGTTGTGAAGGAGACATCCAAGAGGGGTTCCTGGGGAGGTTTAGAGGAGGCTTGACCCATATTGAAGAAATTTGAAAGGGTGAGTTATCTGATTCCTGGGAATGGGAGGAACAATGGAAGGATGGAGCATCTCCAGTTTTCAAATATGGTGGTGGCCGCTTTAAGGGTGTCCCTTTCAGGTGAAGACCAAGAACACCACTTGATGGTGATCAGAGGAGACCTCTCATCCGGTACCAGGGTTTCTGGCAGTATTTCTGTCCTGGACAGAAATGAGGGAGGGGGATGGAAGAGGAATCCAGTAGTAGGAAAGGGGCAAACTCACCCTTTAATTAGTGACTGGTGTTGGATGAAATGTCCAGCAATGGAGAAGGCCCTGCTGGAGCTGCCTGAGTTGGAGAGAGGGGAAAGAGCAAAAGGGTAAAAGAGGAGAGAGGACGGGGGAGAGTGCAGCTAGGCATGGGGACAACTTAGGAGTTGGCCTGTGGTGGGACCTTAAACCCCGTTCCTGGGTTTTGGCACCAAATGGTAGGTCAAGAAAATGAGAAGTTGAGAAAAGAGATTCAAGAGACAGATGGCTCAACAGAATACAGGTTTATTTTAAGGAGGAGAACCTGCAGAGGAGACTCCAGAAAACTGAAGCGCACTATGGCTTACAGGCTAGGGCACTTGTAGGGCTTGGGGGGAAAATTGTGCAGTTGGCATTGCTAGGGGGTAACTAACTAAGGCTTGTGGTTTTAAAAAGTTGAGAGGAAGCCTTGTGGTTAGGCTAGGTGCTAAGTATGGCCAGATGTTTGAAGATGATGTTTGCATAATTTTCCATCCCTGGGTAGTTAGCAAAATGGCAGGGGTCTCTAAGGTGACATTACCCCGGCTAACACACTGCTGCCTGTCCTCTCTGTTGCTCATTTATCTTTGCATCCTTCTAATAAGCACAGATAGCAAGCTATAGGTGGCTGGCAGTGTTCAGCCCAACCAGAATGCTAAACCAGGGACAGTGATGGGGTAGGGAATAGTGGGAACTGCTGGAGGTTGGAGGGTTCTTTTGTGGAGAGCTCAGGTTTCCACTGACACTTTCTCCTAAAACCAGAGCAGAAGGATCATTAACTCATCCTTGGTTAGAGGTCTCCGTTTGTCTGTGCTTGCAGGTCTCTGGGGCCCTGTGACCTCCTGGGGCTCCTGTGTTGGCTGGGAGTGATCATTGCTGCCCTGGCCCAGTTTCTGCTTTGGGGATTCCCAGGGCACCTTTCACATGCACTGGGCTTAAAGCCCGTCTGTGGGACACATTGGCCTGGAGTCACCACAGGGCAGTGAGTCCTGTCTCCCTGGTTGTGGCAGGGATATGCTGGAGTGGAAACTGTTGGTCAGAAATATTTACTGATCAGAGACCTGCAGGTACTCGCTCAGATAAGACGCTCATCCGTGCCTCCCAGAGCTGTGCCTCCAAGACCCATGGAACTAGACATGGTAAGTGTACTTCTCTTACCTGGGCTGGGGTAGGAGCTGAGCTGGCAGCAGGTGGTGGATCCAGAGCTTCTTTGCAAGCACCCACCACCCAGACAGGACTTCCCTCATTGACCAGGAACAGCAGATCCCTCTTGGGGTGACAATATCTGATGGAAGACTGAAGCAGTTGTCCAGGAGAATAACAGACATGACCAGGAAACTGAAAGACACCTTTTTGTCCAGCTTGTCTTTGATCTGGGAGGGGGAACAGAGACCTTTGGTTACCACAGGCGGGACAGACGAGGAGACTGAGTTCACCCCAATTGCTGCAGGTAAAGGCCCTGGATCCCTGGACAGGATCTGGATGGGGAGCCCTCTGGGATGGCACTGCTACCTATGTGTCTTTAAGGAGGAAGCTCCTTAAAGCAGAGGTTGCTGCCACTGTGGGTAGTGGGCACAGAAGGGACAGAGGGTGAAGGACCAGGCCCCTTGAACCTCTCTGCTTGGCCAATGGGTAGCTCCTGTTCTCCTGTGTCCAGCCCAATGTAGAAAGGAGTGATGTGTCACAGAGGTCCCCTCTATGAGGACTGTAGGCCTTTCCAGTTCTTGAGGGGCACCTTGTGAGTTCAGAGGGCTTTGCCCATGGTTATCCTAGGTCAAGAACCTAGCTCCCCCAACTTTGTGGGACTCGTCAATCAAGGACTCACCTGCTACCTCAATACCCTGCTGCAGTGTCTCTTCCTGACCCCTGAGTTCCGAGACAGGTGAGAGCTTGGGTGGCCTGCAGGCTTCCAGACTGGTGTTCAGCAGGGCCATGGGGATGGAGGTGAGTACCCAGACCTCTTCTGTGGCAACAGGATCAGCATGTATGGATCCTCCCAGACAGAGAAGGAGCTTGACAAGATCTTCAAGAAACTGGAGGCGCGGTGTGGCGCTGTGCACACAAGGTCCCTCACCACCTGCCTGGGCCTGAACAGTAAGTGAACTCTAGAGGGTACAAAACAGGATACCCAGGTAGAGGTGGAGCCAAGATTCTGAAGTCATGTAAAGGGCCTGTGTGTCCTGCTGAGGGGTCTGCACTTTACCCATGAGGCTGGGGAGCAGGGTTAGGCTGAAAGTCAGGAGGGGGCTGGACTTGGTGGTTCAGCCTGTATTCCCAGCACTTTGGGAGGCCAAGGCGAGTGGATTGCCTGAGCCTGTGGTCTTGAGACCAGCCCAGAAAACTCGGCAAGACCATGTATCTACAATACATAAAAAATTAACCAGGCGGAGTAGCCTGCACCTGTAGCTCCAGCTACTTGGAAGGCTGAGGCGGAAGGATGGTCAGAGCCCAACAGGTAGACGCTGGGGTGGCCGTGAATGTGCCACTGCACTCCAGCCTGGGCGACAGAGTGAGACTCCAACTCAAAAAAAAGATAAATAAAGTTGGGAGGGGATTGTTACAAGATGGCCAGAGGTCTGCAGAAGGGCAGGTTGCAGGAGAAAGTGAGAAGCAGAAAGGCTGACCCCTGCAGGGAGTGGTAGGAGCTCCTTCCTGGATATCTTGATGTAGAGTTTGCGGCTCACCTGCCCAAGAGACATCTTGCGTTTCTCATTGTGGAAAGAGAAGGAAACGGGCCCTCGGGGAGTCAAGGAAATGACACAGATATTTGGCTGGCCCAAGGAAGACACCTCCAGGACTATCCAGAGGGAAGTGGCCTGCTCACTGGAAAGGGACTAGGATGCTGCAGTCCATGAAGTTACTATGGCAGGGCAGGTGGCAAGACCCTCCACAGCTAGACATTGGGGGATGGTTGTCAGGAGATTGTGGACAGGACCAGTGGGCACTTGTTCCATCAGCAGGAGGGACAGCTCCCTTGTGCCAGGCTGGGCTCAGCAACTGCCAGCGAGAGATGTCCACACTGGAGGGCAGATCAGAGGGCAGGAAGAGTGGATGTGCTGCAACTGGGCCCCATCCCAGACCCTGTGAACCACCAGGTAGTCAACCTGTCACTCCAGGGCTACCCTTAGAAGCTGGGCCTGAGGATGTGCCACTGCCTAGGCCGGCTGTTCCTGTTGCTGTATGAGCATCTAGACCCCTGTCTGGAGTCAGCTCAGGGCCTGTTTGCTGAAGGAACAGATGAATGAGTGAATGAATGAATGAAGAAGTGAAAAAATGCTGGAATTTGAACTGAGATCACCGGGTTGGGAGGGGAGGGCCAGTATGGGACAGGAGCAGGACTTAAAAACAGCGTGGTGGATCCCAGGAGAGGTGCTTATTTTTATTTTTATTTTCATTTTTTTGAGTTGGAGTCTCACTTTTGCTGCCCAGGCTGGAGTGCAGTGGCACGCTCATGGCCACCGCAACCTTGACGTGCTGGGCTTAGGCGATCCTTTCGTCTCAGCCTTCCAAGTAGCTGGAGCTACAGACACACGCCACCATGCCTGGCTAGCTTTTTTGTGTGATTTATTGTAGAGATGAGGTCTCACCAAGTTGCCCAGGCTGATTTCGAACCCCCAGGCTCAGGCAATCCTCTTGTCTCAGCCTCCCAAAGTGCTGGGATTATAGGCTGTGCCGCCATGTCTGACCGAGGTGCCTATTTTTAACTGGGTCCAGGCCAGGCCATCTAGCAGAAGCTTGGAAAGATGCTTATGATAGATCCAGGACAAAAGCAGGAGAGAAATTGGGGTTTAGGGGAAAGGCCAGTACAGAAGTGGGGTGCATGAGGTGAGAGGCGGAGGCATGAGGGCCTGGGCCATGAGGGTCCTTGGGATAGGTGGAAAGCAGTAGTGTTGATCTGGCTTTCTCCCTGCTCTTCAGGTTTTGTCCAGCAGGACGTGGCTGAGGTGTTTTTGCTCCTGCTCCAGAGCCTGGGCCGGGATGACTTGCAGGAGGTAGGAGGTGGGAAGGGAGCCTGGGTAGACAGAGGCTGAGCCTGTGGGGAGTACTCACCTCTCAGGGGGAGGCAGCAGACAGGGTGGGGAGAGGTTTGGAGGGCCACTGGTCAGAACAGGGGCAAGAGGGTGGTAGGGTGCCACGGCCAAAGGTATATGCCTTCAAGGATAGATTGACGGGCAGTAGAGGCCTGATTGCTTCTCTCCCGCCAAAATCACTCATTTTGATGTCCCCTCACCTGCTCCATTGGGCCCATGAAGACTCTGGCTGACCATGACTCTTAGCAGCAGCAACCTTGGGGGTTGGCTCTGTTCAGGCTTTGGATCTTTGGCCCATTTTGTCCCAGTACTGCAGGCAGCTGCCACCATTGCCTTTTTTTCCCAGCCACCACAAAGAGGACAAAACTTACCAGAGAACACTGCACTGAAGGCCAGGCACATCGGCAGCTGGAGAGAGCAAGCCCCATGTGTGCAGACAGGGCATGTCCCCAGGGAGCAGCATCGCCTGCCCAGATCAGGAACTACCCTCTGCCTACTTTCCCTCCAACCACAGTACAACCACGCACAGGAGGTGGTGTCCCTGTAGCTGGTCTTGAGGTAGCCTTCTGAGCAAATCGCCAAGGGGTAGCCAGACGACCCCAAAGATTCTCTGTGCCAGGGGTGGGGTTCATGAAGCTCAGGTGGGGCTCTCTCTGCCCAACACTTGCCTGGTTCCCAGCCTGAAAATGAGGCCGGGTGTCTGAGGGTGTTTCCAGGGTCTGAATGGCCTCTCCAGCCCTGACCATCAGGCCCTATCCATCCCTATGCTTTTGCCCATGTGTGCCCCACCTTCTTCTGCAGGTGTTCCAGAGTGAGGTGGAGAAAATCATCAAATGCTCTGTGTGTAAAAAGGAGGAACACATCCCGTCTGGAGGCAGGGTGCTCATCCTTCCCTTGGCTTCCCACCCCCAGCTCTGTGGCCTGGAGGGAGCTGGGCTGGCATCTGACAAGTTGCCTAAAGCATCTAGGGGAATTACCCAGGTACAGTGCCTGAAGGTTGCCCTGCAAGACAATGTAGAAACTCCTGGGCTAGGGGTTTGTGTCATCTTTTCATTAAGTTATTCATTTGGCCCACCCACCTGTCAGGAGCCCCCTGTCTATGTCAGGCTCTATGCTGGACACTGTAGATGCAGAGCTGCCTGGATTGTGGCCCCTGCCCTCCTGGATCCAACTCCAACCTCTGTTATGTCTCGTACGCAGCCTGGGACATGGGGGCACATGCAGGTGAGGCTTGGGCCTCAGGTCTCCTAGGGAAGATGGCTCCAGAGAGTCTTGGAGTCACTCTAGCCTAGAAAGTTGAGGGTGTTGGTGGGGTGGGCTAGGAGGGATGGGGGCCTTTCCCTGGGAGCAGAACAAGCTGAGTAAAGACATTGTCAGTGGGGCTGAGTCTGAGCCTCTGGAAGTGAGTTTGTGTTGGACATGGGAGGGTGGATGGAGGTCTGCAGAGAATGAAGAGGTAGAGAAAGAGAATGGGCAAGGTCTGGCCAAGAAGGGCCTCATACATCAGTCCCAGAGTTGGAAATTTGCCCCTAGGTACTGACAGAAACCTTCTGAGTTATAGAAATTCCATATCAGATTTATAGTTATAAATTTATAACTTTATGGATGTATAAATTTCATATCAGATTTGCAGTTTAGAAATATCACTAAGACCCTCAAAGGAACCAGGGTTCCTTAGATAAACTGCTGATCCAGAGCTGGGGCAGAGACAGGACAAGGTGAGCCTGGAGTTTCTTATTCTGAGGGACAGTGTGGGATGGGACATATCTGAGGTTACTGTTGACAACTTGAAATGGGCCAAACTTGAGACAAAGTCTGCATCAAAAAGAATGATGAATATTGTATTTTAATATTGAATTAAGAATATTTGAGCAGGAAGACAAACCAGTGAATTTGAAGATAGGACAATAGAAATTGTTGAGTCTGAGGAACAGAAAGAAAAAAGATTGGAGAAAACTGAACAAAGGGCTGGGCTTGGTGACTCAGTCTGCAATCCCAGCACTTTGGGAGGCCAAGGTGAGTGGATTGCCTGAGTCTACAAGTTCAAGACCAGCCTGGGCAACTGCTAAAAAAGATTTGGATATCATTTCTGCAGATAGTGAGCTGGTGAGTGGAGAAGGAAAAACTCTGATGTAATGCCAGATACCATAGTGGTTCAAAGGGTGCCTAAACCACTGGGCAAAAGTCTTAGCAAGGCAGGATGTTGGTATGACTACAACGTGTGTCACTCCATATTTCTTAATGATTGTAAAGGGAAAAGGTTCCTTTACAGATGGAGAAATCTTGTGAACATCATCTGGATCGATTGATCAAACTAAAGCACTAATGGGACAATGTGTCACATTACCTTGCTGTGTTCAAGATTTTCTTCTTTTCTTTTCAAAGTTTAATTATAATATTTCTTGAGGTAGGTCTCTGAGTTCATCATACTTGGAATTCATTGAGCTTCTTGGGTTTGTAGATTCATATCTTGCATCAAATTTGGAAAGTTCCCTGCCATTATTTCTTCAAATATTCTTTCTGCCCCTTTCTCTCTCATTTCTCTTTCTAGAACTCCCATAGTGCATATGTTGGTGCACATATTTCACAGATCTCATGGGCTTTGTTCACTTTTCTTTCTATTTTTTTTTTCTTTATTTGGAGTCTCACTCCATCACCCAGGCTGGAGTGCAGTTGTATGCTCACAGCCACCCCAGTATCAACCTGCTAGGCTCAGCCGTCCTTCTGCCTCAGCCTTCCAATAACCTGAACTACAGGCACATGCTACCATGCCCAGCTAATTTTTGATTTATTGTAGAGACAAGGTCTTGCCAAGTTGCCCAGGCTGGTCTTGAACTTGTAGACTCAGACAATCCACTCACCTTGGCCTCCCAAAGTGCTGGGATTGCAGACTGAGTCACCAAACCCAGCCCTTTGTTCAGTTTTCTCCAATCTTTTTTCTTTCTGTTCCTCAGACTCAATAATTTCTATTGTCCTATCTTCAAATTCACTGGTTTGTCTTCCTGCTCAAATCTGCCTTCGAATCCTTTCAGTTATTATACAGTTTAGTTCCAGAATTTCCTACTCAGTTCTTAATCTCATTATTGATGTATTTATTTTATTCATATCATTTATTGACTTTCTCACCTCAAATCATTTATTGACTTTCTCCACCTCCTCTTTTAATTCTGTGAGCATCTATAAGGCAGTTGTTTTAAAGTAATTTTCTGGTAGATCTGCCATCAGATTTTTCTTAGGAAAAGCATCTGTTGATTTTCTCCTTGAATTGGCAATAATTTCCCTTTCTTTGAATGCATTGTGACATTTTTTGTGAAAGTAGTACATTTTGAGTCTAATATCGTGGTAACTCAGGAAGTCAGATTCTCTTCCTTTACCCATGTTTGCTATTTTTCTTTTGTTTGTTGTTTTGTTTTTTAGTTTTGTAGTCTGTCTTTGTGCCAAGGAACAGCCTGAAGTATAAACTTAAGGTCTTTTCAGGTCTTTTCTGAGCCTGTGCCTGGGCATATTTTGTCACTTTCTAATTTTCTTCATATATGTAGAAGTTTTTGAATGCCTTAGTCTTTAATGTCTGACTCCCCAAAGGGGAAAAATGTCTTTAATATCTGGCTCACCAAAGGGTAAAAAGAGAAAAATGAAGGGAAGAAGGTTCTGACTCTTTAAATTTCCTAGAAGTCACTTTGGGAGGAGGAGCTTGCAACAATGGGGAGAGGGGCAATAACCATGGCCACCCAGCTCCTTTTCTGTACCTCCTTGATCAGAGGCAGCAATTAACACCAGAGCACAGATCCCTGATGTCAGAGGACAGAGCCCTTATTGCACACCCTGACTCAGGCAAACTGTGTGCAGGTTGCTCCAGGAGCATGTGTACCAGCCACTGTGGACCTGAGTAGTGGGGCATGGGTAACTGATACTGTGCTAAGAGCTGATATTGATCACACTTAACCACAATTTTCCATCTAGCCTTCCCCTGGAAGTTGCAAGCCCTCAATAGACTCCAGAGTTCTAAAATGTAACCTCAAACAGATCCTGCTGGTGCAATTGTCTGAATGGGGAACCAGATTCCTAGTGCTTCCTGCTCTGACATCTTCCCAGAATGCCCTTGAGATATTCTGATGTTGGGGCTAACAGTTCTCAGACGCATTTTCAGGTCAAACAATTTTCAGTGGCCACTTTTCTTTCTTATTTTGCAGCTAAGCAATTCTCTTTTTCCATATTCCATTAATTTATTCATTTTTCTTATGGATTAATCCAATTCTTTTTTAACATGGCTATAGTCTCAAATCTATCCCATGGCAAAGACAGTGAAGGGCCTTTGCCTTTGAAAGGGTTGGTGGGGCGGGGGGTCCTGGGCACTCATGATATCACAGCAGTTTGCCCATAGACCCTCAGCCTCTTTATTTTTTTCTTCCACAGCACACAACAGTCCTGAGCTTCCCCCAAATCCAGAATTTTGAAGATGAAGACAACCTGTTCTACTGTGAGCACTGTGATGCCAAGACCCCAGCCTCTGAGGTGGGAGCCCAGTCTGGTCTGCTTCCTCATCCTGTGGGGCGGTAGGGAAGAGACAGCAGAAGGAACTGGGATGAAGATATATTGTCCCTCTTGCTCAGAAAAGTTTTCTGGGGCAGGCTCATGCAGATGCACAGGACTTAAAACAGGTTAATGGGGCTTAAATATTTATGGGATAAAGAGAAAAATTGGGGAGGAAGGGATGTAAGGAGGGAAGGAGAAAGAAGGAGAGGGGTTGAGGAAGGGAGAAAAAAATGGGAGAGGAAAAGGGACAGGAGAAAGGTAGGAAGAAAAGTAGAGGTAAGGAGGAAGAAGGAAAGGAGAAAGTGAGAGAGACAAGAAGGGGAGGATAAAAGATATAAAAGGAAGGCAAGGGAGAAGGAAGTAAAAAGAAGGAAGGAGGAGAGGCAAGAGGGGGAGAGAGAGAGCTAGGATACAGACTTATGAAACATGGACTAGTACAGTAGAATTCTAAAATATCAATGCCTCTGGGATTTAGAATAAGATAAAGAAAGTTTTTAAAAAGTCAATATGCCAACCAAAGAAAATGAGTTGGGAAATATTTCCTTTTCTTTCTATTTTTTGAAATAACTTCTATAAACTTTGAGTTATTTCTTCCTTTAATTCCTACTAGAATTTGCAAGGCACCCATATGAACCTTGAGGTTTTTTATGTAAATCTTTGTGGAATGATTTTGATGACAACTGGTGCCAGATTGAACTTTCTTGATAAACATATATGTACATGCATATGCATATATGTAAATATACATGTACTACTATTATCCAGATCTTTTACTTTTTCCTGTGATAGCTTGGCAAATTGCATTATTCCCCAGTATTTTGTTTATTTTAACTAAAAGTTCTAGCATTAGTTGTCTGTAATATGTTCTTATAACATTTTAACATTATCATGATATGCATTTCATATTCTTTGTATTAATTAATTGCTCCTTTTTTCCTGTTAAGTTTCATTGGGGACTTATCAATTGTGTAAATTATTGCAAATAAGCAGTTTTTGGCTTTGATGATCTTTTGTAGGCTTATTTTTATAAATGTATCCTCTTTATGATTTCTCTTGTTGTACTTTATTTGAACTTAATTTGTGGTCCATCTTTTTATTTTTTTTTTGAGTTGGAGTCTCACTCTGTCACCCAGGCTGGAGTGCAGTGGCATGCTCATGGCCACCCTTTTGTCAACCTGATGGGCTCTGGCAATCCTTCCGCCTCAGCCTTCCAAGTAGCCAGAACTATAGGTGTGAGCTACCACACCTGGCTAATTTTTGAGTTTTTAATTGTAGAGACAAGGTCTCTCCAAGTCCCACAGGCTCAAGCAATCCACTTGCCTCAGTCTTCCAAAGTGCTGGGATTACAAGCTGAGGCACCGAACCCGGTCTGCAGTCCATCTTTTTAAAACTTTGATAGTGTTCTAGCTCATTGGTTTTGGCCTTTCTCCTTTTCTAAATATGTACTTCAAGGCTAAAAATTTTCCTCTAACCATGGCTTTAGCTGCTTCCCAAAGATTTTTATTATAAGATTTTCATAGCTGTTCATTTAAAAACATTTCTATTAGATGTTATCTTTGACTCATGGGTTATTTAGAAATATATTTACTTCCAAACGTGTTTTTCTAATGTTATCTTTTGAGAGGTTTCTAGACAGTGTGCCCTATAACCTTTGTTATAGGTTTTTGACAGTGTGCCAGAAGAGAAAAATTCTGTCATTGTGGCTACAAATTTCAAAGAATTATCATCAGATTTAAAAAACTCTGTCTGATTATAATTTGGGGGGAATTTGTTGAGACTTACTAGAGAAGTGTACACGGCTATTGTAAATCTTTGTAAATATTCCAAGTGTGTCAGAAAGGAGAAATCCTGCAGTTATTGGGTACAATGTCCTATATGTCCACTGAGGCACATTTACTAACTGTGTGGTCAAATTGTCTCATGACTTTTTTTCTGTTTGTTCTTTTATTTATGGAGAAAGTAGTGTTAATGTTGCCCAATATAAGTGTGGATTCACATAATCCTTCTTATGGTTCTGTCAATTGTTACTTTACATATTTTTGCAGCTATGTTACTGGGTGTATAGACATTTAGAATTGTTATGACTTCCCGGCAAACTGACCCACTGAATATTTTGCACTGCTACTTTTGGTTATGCTTTTGCCTTAAAATCTTCTTTGATATTAACAGAGCTGCCTTGGCCTTCTTTTGGTTGTGGTTTTCCTGGTATATCTTCTTCTACCCTTTCACTTCTGACCTTTCTGGATTCGAGTATCTTGAATATTTCTCTTCTAAACTTAGTTGTCTTTTTAAAAAATTACCTCTGAAAACTTTTGTCATTTAATTAGTTACATTACATTGAATGCAGTTCCTTATACTACCATCTCATTGAAGTACCTCCCCGTTTATTCATGTCTTTTTTCTTGGCTATTTGTGTGTTGATGAGGAGTTTTCATTATTTCAATGTTTATCTGCATATTTTTGTTGTGTTGTCGCAACTTCTCAGCTTAATGTTAATTGGTTCTTTTGCCACTCCTCCAACAGCACAAGAACTCTGATTCACCTCTTTGTCAATTCCTATGTCATTGCTATGGTGTATTCTAAAAATACAGAAAAATATATAAAAATTCCATATGTATTTTAAATGCAAAAAGCATCAATTATTGCTTTCCACTGCTAGCATTTATTTTCATTTGCTACTTATTTGCCATTCTGGTTGCTCTTTCTTCTTGCAATTTTCATTTGGAATTTTTTAGTTCTGTTTGAAGACCACCCTCTATAACAGGGATCCCCAACCCCTGGGCTGCGAACTGGTACTGGTCTGTGGCCTATTAGGAATCAGGCTGCACAGCAGGAGGTGAGCAGCGGGTGAGCTGAACTCTGTTTTCTGTCAGACTGGCTGCGGCATTAGATTCTCACAGGAGCGTGGATCCTATTGTAAACTGCACACGCGAGGGATCTAGGTTGTGCTCTCCTTATGAGAATCTAATACCTGGTGATCCTAGGTGGGGTTGAGGCAGAGTTGCTAGTGTTGGGGAGCAGCTGCAAATACAGATTAACATTAGCAACGAAATTTGACTACATGCCCAACCCCTGTCCCAATCCCAGTCTGTAGAAATATTGTTTTCCACAAAACTGATCCCTGATGCCAAAAAGGTTGGGGACCACTGCTCTCGAAGCTCCTTTGGTACAGAATATTCTTCACAAAGTGTTAACTCTTTATCCTTCTGGTAAATGTGTTTCTGTGTTGCCCAGCTGTTGTCTTGAACTTTAGTTGGTGGGTTGGTACAAATCCTCAGCCTTTCCCAGAAACAGAGGTCAAACCCTCTGTACTGCTCCCCAGAGCACAGACACGTGTATTCAGCAGGTACCAAATGCCCACTCATGTCCATTGTGCCTGAATACCTCCCGCGGGATGACCCTTGCTCTTCACTCACTGTCCATCTCTCCAGCTTGACCTTTCCAGGGTTGTGCTGCAGGTAACGGTGTTCCTGGACTGACAGGTGTGTGTCCCAGCCCACCACCTTCATAAGGGCTCTCCCAGGTTTTGTGACTGTCTCCTCAGAGCATGTACCTCAGAATTGGGTGCTGAACAGTGTTATGTTTAGTAATATTCTCTTTTACTAGAAATGGTGCAGACCAGCAAATGCTGGAGACAACTAGGGCAGGTGGTTGGGAGGCTTTTCCGGAGCTGCTCAACCCTGTGGTCCTGGCTTTGTGGTGTGCCAGCCCTGTCGCTGACTCTCCTTCCTTAGGAGAAGCGTTTCCTACGACTCCCAAAGATTCTGATTCTACAAGTCAGAGAGCTGACATTTGAAAACGGGAAGTTTCATAAAACATGGAAACCCATCACAGTTCCTCAAGAGCTGAAACTTTACGCCAGTCCTAAAGAACCCAAGTTGTCTAGTTCTAGTGGTTCCTTCATGCTTCTGTCTCCCCTGGTGAGTACCTGGCATCAGAACGGGGAACCCAAGGTGTGAAATGACATGCATGTGACCTTTGTGGGCACCCACCTTTCCAAGCCAGCCTGCCCTGCATGCCTGTCCCTTCATTTAGTGAGCACTGGCCCTGCAAAGACCACAGGTCAGGCAGGGTGGGGCAGTGGAGTGGAATAGGGGCCGTCCTGGCTCTAGGACATCTGCCTAACTACATGATCCAGAAAATGTGACCACATTGCATGATGAAGGTGGAGGGAGTGATGGGGTCCAACAAGGCCTGGGAGGCGAAGCTCCAATAGCTGGTGGTGGGGTGGTGGTGAGGAATACAGGGAGGGTGGCTGTTTTGGTGGCAGCCTGTGTGCTGGACTGTGAAAGGAGATTAGACTCCTGAGGCATTCAGTTCCTTCAGAGCTGCCCAGGAGCCCTGGGACTGAGATTCAAGGTTTGTGCCCCCACAGAGTGACAGGGTGTATGACCTGGGATGTGCTTCATTCTCAGGTGGGGGCCAGAGATCTCTGTTGGCACTGGACAGGGAAGCCATATATGGGATAGCACCTTCCAAGGGAAACCCTGGAGCTTTGGATTCTCAGGGTTACAAATATGCAGAGGGCCCGTGCCCCATGAACCTTCCCCAGTTGAGAGGTGGCTCCAATCCCAGGCAGCAACCCTGGCAGGCTTCGAGGTTGCCCTGCTGTCATGATATGAGGGGACAGCAGAGGCAGTGCCCATATTCTTGCCTCCAGAACACAGTCACAGTTTGCAGGGACTCTGCCATGGTCTTGGAATACACAGGCACTCACAATCCCACCCACACCTGCTTATGCACACCCCCACCCACTGAAGACCCCATTCTCCCCTGCAGGAGCAGAAACGCTACTGCCTCTATGCCATTTGCTGCCACTCGGGAGACTGCAGTGGAGGCCACTACACAGCCATGGTCCAGCCCCCTGGCAGGAAGGAGTGGTATGAATTCAATGACCGTCAGGTGCACCGTGTGAGTACACACTCATCCAACACCCCAGAGGCACTGACGGTCATGTTTAGGGTGCTGGTGATTCTGTGAGGTATCATCTGTTTTATCAGATGTAAATCAGTGAAGAGAATCCATGAAGCTGGGGCTTAGTGTTGCTTTTGCAATTGTAATGGGAAATTATTTAGACTTTTTCCTTCTGCATTCAATTTCTTTAGCAAAAAAATATATTATTTCTTAGTATCTGAAAGCAATGTATGTTCCTTTTCAAAAAAAGTAAGAAAAGATGATTTAAACAGCACAGAAAGTGCCATTACCAAGACAACAACAGAGCAGTGGGGAGGGGTGGACAGGATAAAGCCAAGGGGACAGAGGACATGGGGACAGGAGGATGAAGGGCGGGTTGCAGGGACAAGTGAGGTAGAGAAAGGTGAGGGAGGGAAGGGAGCTGGGGGAGAATGAGTACTATAGGAGGGCATGTTCAGGGGATGGGAGATTGGGTGGCCTGGGGGGAACTGAGAAAGAGGCTGCTGCAGACCATTGAGGGGAGAGGTTGGCCAACATGGCCACCAGGGAACCAGGAGAACACTTTACAGCAGACAGGGAAGGTGGATCAGGACCAGCAGGGGCCACGAGAGTGAAGGGAGGGTGGTGACTCTCAGGGTGACCCTGCTGGGGCCTGGCTCAGGCGAGGGGAGTTGTGGTGGTCCACGGACAAACCCCACAATGCCTCAAGGTCCTAACTTTCCTCTCTAGGTGGAAACTTATCAGCACCGCACACCTAGGTATGTCTGCTTGATACTTCTGGTGAGGGGGCCCTGCCTAGATGACCTAAGGGATGTTGGTTATGGCTGGGGTGCTTGTTACTGGCTGCCAACATTTCACCCAAAGGAAGCCAGCAGGGGAAAAGGGGTTTTCCCTGAAGCCTATCGGGTTTGACTCACTGCCCAGGTCCTGACCTCTCACTGGGCTGTGCCCCCACCCAGTCCATGCCATAGCCCTATGGGAGGAACGTTCAGGTTCTCCTGAACCAGGTCACCCCAGGGCAAAAGCAAGAATGTGGATTATCACAGTGTGCATTGCATACTGCCATTAGTGGGAGGTGAGGGTATTGTTCTGCATTGGGAAGCTCAGAAATTAGAGGAAACACTAAGAAATATTGACTCTGGCCAGAGAGACCCAGAAAGCCAGGCCCATTCAGCCCCTTCTTTTTGTCACTGGGGTGAATGTGGCCACATGGCAGCCTGTGAGAACACGGGACTCTGTTCCATGCAATGATCCCACACTTCTCCTCATGCAGTTGTGGCACTCCGTACCTGCTGCTGTATCGCTGTCAGGACCTTGGTGACAGGCATGACACCATCTGGTCTTGTGGGTGAGTGTCGGGGCGGCAGGGAGGAGGTGTGGCTGCCCAAACCATTTTAACTCTGTAGGCGCTTTTGCCAGGATGGAAGAACTGAGTCACATTGGTGCTGTTGGGCTCATCCCTGGACCCTTCTCCCTCAGGTTAGGGTTGGGATTAGACCTGGCCTTGCAGATCTGGGTGACAAACTGAGGACTCCATGGGAACCCACGTGGTTCAGGTGGCACCTTGTTTCTGTGGTTGCACACTTGCCTAGCTGTGGTCTTAGGACCCCTGTCCAGTGAGGGAAGTAAGGGGATCTTTATCAAACAAGTATCTTGTCTCTACAGCACCCACATCTACTGATATGGCCAGGTGTCTCACACAAACACTCCTATACAAAGAGGCAATGACCAGTGTTTACAACCTGCAGGAGGGAGGGCCCTTGCTTTGTGTGGCTATGGGAAGAAGGGATATCCTTTTCCTGGGTGGACCCTGCAGACCTCCCCAAGAGACTCTGGCCTCTTGTGCTTCAGGCAGCAGTCCAAGCCCGCTGAGCCCAATAATGGGAATGAGGGGACCACAACAAATATAGCTGCCCGAAAGGTGAAGGTGCCTCTTTCCGGAGTAAAGTGGAAGACCCCCAAGACAGACTCTGCTGCAGTCCCCCAGGGAAGATATAGCCAGATTTGCTCTCCTCTCCAGGACAACGACGGGCCCACTGGCTACAGACGGAACCTTGCTCAAAGGGACAGGTACGTGACCATGTGACCTTGTCCTCCAGAGAGAGCAGGGTGGACCCCTACCCAGTGAGTGCATACTTAGCAGTACCTGCGGGGTTTGCCCAGGTCCTGTGTCCCTAAATATACGTGCATGTGTGTGTGTACACGTGCCCACCCACCAAGTGTCAAAGCCCAACAATAACTTAAAAAGGAGGTCTGGATCTTCATGGAGCCTAAGGTCTTCAGGGCTAGGCAGGATTTACTCAAGAAACAAATATAAACTAATTGATAAAGTTGAAGTGTAGGGACAGATCCTTCTGTTAATAAGGCAGGGTAAGTAACCTTGAGCTTCTACACCCATAGGAAGACCTGGGGGAAACACAGAAACGTCCTGGCAGATGCATCATTGAGTTGACCAGAAAGCAAGAAACGTCCACAGGGGTATCTCTAAACCAACACTGAGGTCACTCCAAAGCTATCCCAGTTTGGAGGAAGGGGAAAGCCAGTCTTGATAGCAATAGAATTTATGATTTCAAGAAGGCATTCAGTAAGGAGAGGAAGCTCAGGCCCCACAAGTGGGGATTGGACCTGTTCATGGGCAGCATAAAAATCTAAGATAACCTGCCCACAACCTTTAAGAGTCACTCAGAGACTTGTCTGACTTGCTCAGAGGCATTGATGAGAGAGAAAAAAGGTATTTCCCTGAGAAGTTGTTTGAACGAGTCTGCCTTCTTTCAGATTTGAACTCAGAGAACATGCAGGATCTGGGATCCTCCAAACCAGGAAACTGATATGAAGGGACAAAGCTCCACTGTGGTAACCATGGGGCACTAGACACAAGCAAATGTAAATCCTCTCTTAGGTTCTCAAACTAGGTCATACTGGTTTCTGCCTGCAGTCATTTTGAAAACGAGCTTTCAAAACCCATGAGGAAACAATTCCCCGTGGTCAAGGTCACTAGACAAAACAAAACATGATCAGTCACCTATGAATTTCATACAATCTATAAAAACAAGTTAAAAAGTTTGTAAGACATAAAACTTGGAATTGAGAGCAGAAAAAAAGAATAAGACATACTTTTATAAAGGGTTAATTTGAGATTAAAAATGAATTGCAGAAATGAAAACAGTCATTAATATTTAAGTTGCATTGGCTGTGCTACACAGCATTTAAATATAAGAAAATAGAGTTTTTTTTGAGGGGGTACTGGAAGTTAGACTTGGGAAAAATTTTTGCATATATTTTACCAGGAGGTAAAGAGTTGTGAAAGAACATTTAAAAAAAGACTGGAGAACAGAATCATAAAGTCTGAGTGACCTTCCAAACAAGTTTGAAATATCCAATAGGCACTTTAAAAGAGAACAGAGACCAAGGAGTAGGGGCTGGGGAGGAAACAAAACTCAAGGAAATAAGTGAGAATATTCCAAAACTAATGAAAGGCATGAAACTCCAGCAAATTTTGAGCTAGATAACAGAAACGAAATCTATAGTTAGATTTAACCTAGAAACCCCTAAAGCAATTGGAAAACAAAGATAGATACCATACAAAGGAATATATATATTTCTAAATTTTTTACTTTAAGATGTGGGGTACAATTCAGGGTTAGGTATACAAATGTTCATTATGCAGATACCCTTGAGGATACCTTGCCCCCCTTCCCCTGGCAGTTTCCCACTACTGCCAATCCCACCCCTTCCCTCCATGGGCAGTTTCCCACTACTGCCTATTCCTTTCTTATAGTATTACAATAATTGTTCAAGGTCCGCTTATGAGTGAGAACATGTGATACTCAGTTCTTTGACAAAGGAATAATTCTATTGGATCAGGTAAAATAAGGGAAAAGTAGAAGACAATATAGAATTTTCAGTGTGCAAAAAACAATTTTGAGACTAATTATATACCCAGGTAAACTATCACAATAGACAGAGTATTTCAGGTAAGGAAAGGTTTAGTGACTTTACCACAAACAGACCTGTGAAGAACTACTCAAGGCTGATTTTCAGAAAGAAAATTGTTAAGCCCAGGAGGATGATCTGAAGTGCAAGTAGCAGATCTTGAAAGAAATGAGTAAAAAGAATATGGCATAATATTTAAACACTGATTGTATAAAAAAAAGCACTAATAATAATGGCTAATCTGGAGAAAATAAGTAGAAAACTAAAAATACTACACATCCCTAAACATCTAAAACAGGAAAAAGGAGACTGAAGAGAAAGTCATTTCAGCTACTATTTTGCTTTGTGGGAAGGGTAAAGATATTGATTAACATTCAGCTTAGATGCAAGATTAGGAATGTCAAATTGTTTAGTGGGGGCTAGCCCAGATTTCTTAAAAGTAGATTTGGAGATGGAAATTCTTGTCTATGTGGTTGACTGAGGAAGCATTCTTGAGAGATTAGCTACAATCTGGTCCTCAGGGACTCTCTGAAGCATGAATTAGGCCACAAAGTTGAACCAGCCTTGATGAAAAGACATCAGACATTGGCTAAAGGTAAGGCACAATTTTGAGATGTGGAAGCACCTTTTGGCCAAAGATATTGGTCTGGAGAAGTGCATAGCTGTAATTTTGAGCTCCTAGCAGCAGATTCTTCGACCAAGTGTGGGACCTGGGCATCTGCCTGGAGAAAAGACACCATGACATATATTACAGTCCACCTTTGCACCACTCAGATGTTCCCTATGGCTGGTCACACCTTCACCAAAATTCTATGTTTTTACAAGATACTTCTAGGAAAATTTACAAGAATAGTTTTAATGAAAACCACCACCTGAACCTCCCCTTGTTGAAGTTATCCTTAAGGATGGACCCAGTATTCTTCTTCCTCTGCCACCTATTTGAGTGCAGCTCCCAACACTTCTGCTGGGTTAGCTGGATGTGTGGAGGGAGGGAAGTTACCCAGATATTTATCCCAAAGAGGTGGAATCCCAGGTTATCATGTCCTTCTCAGGCCATAGTTGCTACACTTGCCCATTTGGAGGTAAGATTGGGTAGGGGAGAACCAAGAGACCGCCGTGGCTCTCCAGGATGGCAACTGTGATCCTTCTTGTCCTGGCTGTGTAACAGAAGACCTCCTAATTCATGATGTTCAGGCCAGTTATCCCTAATCTTTGCCTCTTGACCTGCCAGTACAAAAAGCACAAAGTGGTGGCAGCCTTGCCTTTAAGTTTACCTCTTACTTTGCCTCCTGGTGCAATCATCCTCTGTCTGGGTCCCAAGACCTCTGACTCACAGAACCTAAAGTTGTACATTTAGGAAGCTCAGTTTCCCTATTGGGTTATTGGGAGTGATGGTAAGTGAGGCCATGTCCACTTCTACCCTGTGTTCCCAGATCTGCATCATCTCCCTGTTGGAGATATAGCACCTTGTGATGGCCATTGGTGTAAAGAATGTCCCATCCTGGAGGATGGTGTCCCAGCTGCTCATTAAGAGGACATTCTCCTGGCTTGTCAAGCTGGCAACTTTTGGATGGGGTGAAACATGTTAGAACCAAGGTCACATGCTTCCTACAGCACCTCCTTTCAGGAAAGCAGATCCCTTGGTGCAAGATGAAGACACACTGGCATCCCTGTTGAGAAACAGATATGCTGTGAGCTCTTCATGGTGCTGGTCAAGGCCTTGAGAGCAAGAAAGACAACTCCTTATCAGGACTTTACATCAGTCCCTGACAGGATGAAATGTTCATTACTTTTCCCAGGGTGGAAGACTGGAACACAAAATGGGCATATGCTGGGGACTCCCCACCTGCATTCTTTGATGTTTTTTGGAGGGGAGGGCATAGGTGGTGTTTCCACTGATGGATGTTGATGTTGATTTTCTGACTTGGTAGGGGATTCAGGGGAATCAGGCATTCACGTGGCATGTCTACTAAAGTAGCTCTTACCTAACAGTCCCATGAACCCATATGAGTCCATTCCAATGCTACTTTCTGGAACAGAAGGCAAGGCAAGTCCATATACCCAGCCGTCATGGGTCAGGACTTTGCTTGTTGCCTAACTCCCCACACAAGGCTAATCATGACAAGGAGGAGAGGAGCAGGTGAGAACACTGTCTCTGGCTTCAGCATCTACTAGAGCCTTTTATGCAATTATCTTGAAACATCTGCACATTCTCCTTTCCCAGCATAGGGTTAACTGAATTAGTGGCTTTCAGTCCCATAAGGGAAAGGCTAGGGGTTGCTGTGATGGGGAAAACGCCCTCTTCCCCAGAACACTTGTTCTCTCCTTCAGTTGGTAATTTCTGGATCTCAGATTGACTGAATCAGGGCAAAGCATTTTGACTTTTCAAGGGGTGCTGGCCTCCGGTATCCTACATGTATCCTTTATTGTGTTGGCCATGTGTATTAAACTTGATGTTGATGACCCTGGGAGCACTATGTCCCTTGAGCAGATGCATGAGTTTCTGTAGATCAAGTCACTCAATGAGTCATTCCCCTCATTGTTTATCACTATGGTCCTGCCTGTCTTGGCTCTGACAGGCATCTGGGGCCCTTCTATTCTGGACAATGTGGAAAGCACAGTCTTACCACACATCCCCCCTTGGCCCCCACCTACAGAGGACAACCACCTCAGATAGCTTGTCAGTTGTGCTGGTGCCCCTCACAGAGGGTCTGTGTCACACTGGTGAAGGGCAACATTCCCCAGACCCTCTGCAACAATCTGTACAATGGGTGGCTTATAGGCCTTCTTCATAGATATCTTCCAGCATGCCCACTTTCCAGAGCCCTGTGATCTTCCCTGGCAGGGGCTCGGCCTTGAAGTTCCTATTTGTATTACAAGGTTCATCACTATTTACAGACTCCCAAGAGAAAGACATGGGACCAGCTGTGTCCCCACTAGGAACACCACCACACAGCCTGCCCCCTGGAAAAATGAGATACTGAATTCCAGCAACAGGGTTGAGCATGAGAAAACAGAAAATGCCATGAATGCAATAAGGTCCAGGAAAGGAGAGGGGAAGGGGAAGGTCAGAGTCCAAATAAAACATTCAACCGGGTGGGAGGAACTAACACAACTCTGTCAGCCACTGTCATACATGTAAATCTACTAAATTTGCTATTTAAGAGACAACACTTGTCAGATTATCTTTAGAAACATAGACAATTGCAGTATACTCTTTCAGTGTAAAACTCACATATCTGCAAACAGTATAGAGGAACCAAACACAGGAGCCTCTTGAGTTCAGGATTTGTAGTTCTACTGTGTGGAGGAGGCTGAGCAAGGTAACCTGTGCCTGCCACGACCACTGCAGGAACCTTGTCTCTGCCCTCCTGCTGGTGTCCCTCTGCCTCCTGAACAGAAGAGCTGAGATCCCCTCCCCAGCAGGGCCTCCCTCTGGGGCTTCCCTTGGTCAGGCAGGGGACAGGGAGCTCACCTTGTTCAATTAACCTCCTGACTTGTTTTTCAGAATCCTCAGCAGTTTCAGACAGGATACAGAGCATTCCCTCGGGGATAGAGGCACGGCCACACACAGTGTGCATGAGGAGTACCCCAAAGCGCCTCTGCCAGAGGAGCAAGGAAGAGCCCAGAGAAGCCCTGCTGCAGCCCCCCAGGAAAGTCCCATGCTTGGAATCCCCTCCACTGGGAGCAAGGAGTTTGGTGGTCATGGACCAATCCCCATCCCACCCAATGCAGGGCCTGAGGCATCCAAGAAAGACAGGTAAGTGACCAGCTCCTTTTCCTAGATTAAGTTAACTGAGTGCTTTAAGTTCCTTTGGGAATAGCCTGTGGGTGGCTGTGATGGTGCAGTCTCCCTCTTCATGGCAACACCTGTTTTCTCTTTCAGTCGGTGGGTTCTTGGTCTGAGTTGGAACTGAATCTGGTCAGGTGGATGTGACTTTCCACGGGGGCTCTGACTTCTGTGCTCTAGTGTGCATCTTGTTTTTGGGTTTTTTTTCCACACTTAAGTTCTTACATCATCACGTGCATCCTTGGATCATGTTGGCCAATATGTATTAAGCAGAACATCGGTGGCCCTGGAAGCACCATGTCCCCTGAGCAGGTGTATGAGTCTCAGCTAGTCAGGCCCCCAAGAAGCCATCCCTCTCCCTGTTCATCTCAATGATTCATCCTGCCTTGACTCTGACAAGCATACGGGGCCATTCTATTCTGGACTCTCCCTTCAGGACCATTTGGAAGCCCAGTCTTGTCATACATCTTTTCTCAGTCCCTGCCTGCAGAGGACAGCCACCCTACGAGCTTATCAGTGGTGCTGGTGCCCCTCACAGAGCATCTTGTCCTGGTAAAGGAGGACATTGTACCTCATGCTCATTGAAAGAAACTGTGCAGTGGGTATGTTATGGGCCTTCTGTAGTAGCCTCTACCAGTATGTCTGTTTCACAGAGCTCTGCCATCATCCCTCGCAGGGGCCCTAGCCTTTGTTTGTCCACTTGTGTAATGAGGGTCATCACCGCTTTCAGGCTCCCAGCAGAAAGACACGGGGACTACAAGGTCTCCACAGTACTACCTCACAGCTTACTCCCTGGACTAATGAGATACTGAGTTCCAGCAATGGAATGAGGCATGAGGGAAGTAGAAAATGCCATGAATGCATTGAAATTCAAGGAAGGGGAAGGTCAGAGTCCATACAAAAACACTCAACCAGGTGGGAGACACTAACAAGACTCTGTCAGCCACCACCTAATGTGTAAATCTACTAATTTTGCTATTTAAAATAGACAATTTCAGATCATTTGTAAAGACATCCCTATATAGACTCTCTGTGTATAACTCATATAGCTGCAAACGTCAGAAGAACCAAATGCAGGGACATTGAGTCCAGGATTTGCAGTTCTCCCATGCAGAGGAGGCTGAGCTGGACAGACTAGCCTGCTACCACCACTACTGGGATCCAGGGTTCTACTGTCCTGCATTTGGCCCTCAACCTGCTGAGCAGAAGACCTCCTCAGCTTGGCCTACAGGGCATCTCCCGGACAGGCAAGAAGCAGGGAGTTCAGTTTGTAAAATTAACCTCCTGACTTGTTTTTCAAATTCTCTGCAATTTCAGGCAGTACACAGAACCCAACCCCAGGGACAGAGGCAGGAGCACGGAGGGTGTGCCTGAGGAACACCCCAATGTTCCTTCCCCCAAGGAGGAGATAAGAATTCAGAAATACCCTGCTGCAGGCCCCAATGAAAGCCCCTTGAAAGGAATCTCCCCTCCTGGGAATGAGGAGCTTGGTGGCCTTCAGTCAAGTCCCACTTCAACCAGTGTGGGGCCTAAGGCATCCAAAATTGATAGGTAAGTGACTGAAAAACCTCTTGAGATTTGGAGTCAGTCCCCCCCGCCGAGGATACTGAGTCTAATGAGATACTGGATTCCAGCAATGGGGTGAGGCATGAGGGAATCAGAAAATGCCATCCATGCAATGAGGCCCAGGAAAGGGGAAAGTCAGAGTCCAAACAAAACACTCAACAAGGCAGAAGGGACAAATGCAACTCTGTCAGCCACCACCTTATGTGCAAACCTACTAAATTTGCAATTAAAAGAGCATTTCAGATGATTTTAAAGACACAGTCATCCCAGTATAGTCTCTCTGTAAAACTCATGTCGCTGCAAACACCAGAGGAACAGAAAGTAGGGCCTCAAGAGTCTGGGATTTGTAGTTCTCCCATGAGGAGGAAGCTGAGCTGGGCAGCCTATGCTTGCAGCCACCACTGCAGGGACCCTAGACTGGCCCTCTGCCTGTAGAGCAGAAAAGCTGTGATTCCCTCCTTCTCAGATAGTTTCCAGGGCATCCCTTGGTCAGGCAACAGGCAGGGAGTTCACTTTGTTCCATTAACTTCCTGACTTGTTTTTTAAATCCTCTCCAGTTTCAGACAAGACACAAAGCCTGACCTCAAGGAAATGGGCAGGAGCACGGACAATGTGCTTGAAAACCAGCCCAATGTGCCTTCTCCAGGGAGGCACGTAAGAGTCCAGGGATACCCTGCTGCAGCTTCCATGGAAAGCCCCATGCAGGGAATCTTCCCTTATGTGAATGAGGAGCTTGGTGGCCTTCAGCCAATTCCTACTTCAGCCAATGCAGGGTCTGAGGCATCTGAGTTTGACAAGTAAGTGACCAGTGATCCTGTTGAGATTTGGGGTTAGTCTCCTCCCTGCAGCTGCTGAGTCTGCAGCAACTAAGTCATCAGCCTCACACCGATGTGTCCTTGCTACCTGCCATTCCTCATCCCCCTCAGCACGAGGGTCCCTGCCCTGAGCGATAAGCAGTGTCCCTGTCTGGTGAAGCAGAAGTAGTGGCATTGATGACATTTAATCTTGTGATGTCTTATGTGGCCGACAGACCTGCTGTCTCAGAGAAAACTGAAGGCCAGGATCAGGCTAGTTGGGATGATTTGGGAAGTCCCCCAAGGCAAGTATCTGGCTTGAGATCTGAAGGACAAGGGCTGACCAGAAGGAGAAGCTGAGACATGGGGGATTGTGACCTTGGATAGCATAAACAAGGCTGGGTGGGATCCACAAAGCAATGGCTGGGGGCCAGAACTGACCAACACCTCTGCACTTGGGAGATAGACTGGAGGGACTGCCCAGGGCCATGCAGTACCAGGAGAGACTGCATCTTGTGGGCTGGGTGCTGGGCAATCGGGTTGAAGTGCTAGAGAGGTGTGAGCACAAGGCTATTACTCTTCTTTGAGAGGTAAACTCTCTGGGACTAGACCTGTGACACTGGCCTGGGATAGCCCCAAGACAGACCATGGTCTCTGCCTATATCACTGGGATTGCTGGGGCCAAGTGTGGTAGGCCCCTGAGAAAGGTGGGAGAGGAAGGCAATTTAGTTACATTTCTGGGACACTGGAGTGGAGAGTAGATAGTTGTAGCCTGGGCCTGGGGTTGTGAGGGGTCTGCGTGGCACTGGAGGTGGGGCAGATGACCTCTGTTTTTCCCAGCCCAGTTTCCTTGCCTGGTGTCTTAGGGCCCCTTGTACTCATGTGACAGGATTGAGCCCAATGCCTGGAAGGCAACTGGGAGTTGGGATTTGAAGGCTGGGTAAGGGGTGGACCCCGCTGGCCTGCTCACAGAGGTCTACTCTGCATGGGTGAGGCGGTAGAGATGACAGTCATTCCTATTACCTGGGTGGAAGAGACCAATATAGTCAAATTCCACTCAACAGGTGGTTCGTCTTCTCTCATTCTCTAGGGTTAGTCCTGTGTCAGGGCCTTGTGCTAGTTCTGCTGGCAGGGCAGACACAGGCAGTGGCAGGAGCTGGAACTGCCTTGTGAGAGGATCTTGTGCAGCTTGACCATGTATACTTCTGGCCATCTCCATCTGTTGCTATGGTGATCTGTTACAAGTCCATTGTTGGGGCACCGAATGGTTAAGGCTAGGTCATCTGTCAACTGAGACATCCCGTCAACATAGAGATTGCACTTTTTCTGGTTCATTTTACACCCTCTCCCGAAGGTCTACCTTCTTTTCTAGGCTTTCTTTCACAGATATTTCAGTGTTGCCCTTTCCATGTACCTGGCCAAGCAGCACGGTCATGGGCCACATCTCATGTGTCCATCTATGCACTTACCTTGGACCACGTCTCTTCTCACATGCAGTGAAGGAGTGATGCCTGCCTGAGTTCTGTTCATGGCCAGGGTTCCTCTCCCACTATCCTCCAGGAACCCTTCTGAGTGGACCTGGGGTTTAGTTATAGCCCATGTTGGACTTAATCTTCATCCAGAGGCAACTCATGCATGCATGACCCCACTTCTGACTCTTCCTCATGTCAGCTGCACATAGCAAAGCTGGTCTTTCTATGAGGCATTGGATATGTCCTACCAGAAGTGTAGACCAAACAATGAGAGGTGATCTGGGCTGTGCCTTATAGAATCTTGTAGTTATCTCGTCTTCTCTGGACCCCTATCCTGGATACTTGATTCCAGCATTGAAGGACTTCTTTATTTTATGAACGATGACCAGTCTTAGGACTAGTAGGACCTAGCAGTAGCCAACTTTCAACAGACATTTTGGCCATATGGCGACTTGGACCCCCATGGTCTGACACTTACTTTTTACCATAGATAAATGGAATGTCAGGAGCTGTTTTAAGTGGCACATTTTTCTGCTTCAGTAAGGCTGATCCTTAGGAATCTGCACTGTGACCATTCTGTTAGGAATAGCCTGAAGCTCCTCCTGGCTTCACTCTCTATAGTGAAGTCTTTCTAGTCATGAAGTCCAAATGACATGGTTGTTTTACTGCTGCCTAGACCTGCTGCAGACCTCTTTCTATCACTGGGCTCAAACCACAGCTCATGTCCTCTGGCAGTATTTGATAAACAGATCATGGCAGTATGGCCAAGTGTCGAATGTCCTGCCTTTAAAACCCAAAATAGACTTCCACCAACATCCTATTCCTTTCCTAGTGGCTGGACACAAAGATGCAATCATGTCATGCTGGAGTGAATCTTATAACATGGACACTAGCCCTGATTCCCTCCAGCTCCACTGAAGTTGTATGTCTGACTCCATGTGGGCTTTGGCTCTTCCCCTTCAAGGGACCTGAACCTCTTCAATGCACCCAGAGTACTTCCCACCACTTACTGTCATGCCTAATGAATGCAAGATCATCAAGACAGGGACCAATGTGCTACTCTGAAGCCTGTGCAGATGGTCCACAGTATCCAGACTGCAACAGGGTGGACAACAGAACTGATATGACCTCTGGGGTAGACCGTGGCTGTGTACTATGATCCAGCCTCTAAACAATGAACTCCCTCTGACCATCCTCCCTGATGCCATAGGAAAGAATGCATTTGCCAAGCCAGTGGTCACAAAACATGGATATGAGGCCATTGTTTTGCTCCATTCCATCTAGTAGGATGACCAGCACTGGGATCCCACTGGGTTGAGATTCTCTTAAGTCTCTGCAAAGACAAAACGGGACACTAAATGGGAATATGTTGGGGCCTCCGCATCTGCCTCCTTTGAGGATTTGAGGGTGGGACTAATCAGTGGTGTTTCCCCTAAGAAGCGATGTCGTTGATGTACTAATGTGGTAGGGAATACAGGGGGATCAGGGCACCCTCATGTCCTTCCTATGCAATTGATGCTATCCCACAATCCTGGGAACCCAAATTAGTCTGGCCAGCTATTCAGTTAGTCCATTCCAATGCTACTTCCTGGAACCAATGACAAGATCAGAGGATGAGACCATGTAACTAGAGGTCATGAGTCAGGACTCTGCTTATTGTCCAACCTACACATCCTGACTCATGGCAGTGGGAGGGTTGCACCAGACAAAATTCTGCATCTTTGGCTATAGCATCAATTTCAGCCTTTTACCCAATCATCTCAAATAATCTTCACATACTCCTTTTCCCATTATGGGTTAGCTGAATAAATGGCTTTAAATCCATTTGGGGAAAGACTGGGGGATGCCGGGAAGCTTAAGCCTCCCTCTTCATGAGGGCACCTGTTCTTTCCTTCAGTTGGTAGGTTCTAGGTCTGAGAAGGGACTGAATCTGGCTGGGCAAGAAGCATTGGCTTTCCATGGGGACCCTTATCTCTGTGCCTTCATGTGGAACTTGGTTTGATTGTTTGTTTGTTTATTTATTTTTGTTCTATGCTTGAATACTTACATTGTCACATGCATCCTTGATCGTGTTGGCCACTGTGTATTAAACGGAACATCAGTGGACCTGGGAGTACCGAGTCCTGTGAACAAGTGTATGAGTCTCTGAGGATCACTTCCCCCAGGAGCCATCCCCTTTCCTGTTCATCTCAATGATTCTGCCTGTCTTGACTCTGATAGGCTTCTGGGGCCCTTCTATTTTGGACTCTCCCTCTAAGATGATGTAGTTAGCCCAGTCTTGTCACACATCTTTTCTCAGCCCCTGCCTGCAGAGGACAGGCACCACTGAGCTTTTCAGTGGTGCTGGTGCTCCTCACAGATCATCTTGTCTTGGTGAAGCAGGACACTGTCCCTCAGACCCTCTGAAAGAGCCTGTGCAGTGGGTGTGTTGTGGGCCTTCTGTAATGGAGTCTTCCAGAATGTCTACTTCACGGAGTTCTGTGATCATTCCCCAAGGGTATCTGTAGCATTCACTTGCCCACTTGTGTAACCAGGGTCATCTCTGCCTCCAGGCTCCCAGGAGAATTACACAGAGCCTGCGGGGAGCCTTTGGCCCACCTCACAGCAGCCCGCTGAACAAATAACATAATGGAGTTCAGCAACGGGTGAGGCATGAGGGAATCAGAAAATGTCATCCACAAAATGAGACTCAGGAAGGGGAAATGTCAGAGTCCAAATAAAACACTCAACAAGGAGGCAGAAGGGGCAAATGCAACTTTGTCAGCCACCACCTTATGTGTAAACCTACTAAATCTGCAATTTTAAAAGACAGGGCATTTCAGATGATTTTTTTAAACATATTTTTTTATTTTAAAATTGTGGGGTACAGTTAAGGGTTAGGCACCCTTGTTGATAAGGGTGTCTCCCCATCCCCAGACAGATATTGACTACTGTTAATCCCACCACCCTTGCCCTCCCTGCCCCTCCATAGATTCCCACCACTGTCAAACATATTCTTATAGTATTATGCTAGATGTTCAAGGTCCACTTATGAGTGAGACATATGATGCTCAGATCTTTGTTACTGTGAAAGATCACTAGTATTATAGACTCTAGTTCCATCCAGGTTGCTGCGAAATTCATGATTTTGTTCTTTTTTAAGGCTGTGTAGTATTCCATCGTGTATATGTATCACATTTTTAAATCTAGTCCTCTTTTGATGGACAGCATGATTGGTTCCAGGTTCTTGCTATTGTGTACCTAAGGCAATCTACAAATTTAATGCAATACCTATCAAATTACCAGCAACATTCTTCTCAGACTTAGAAGAAACAATACAGGAATTCATATGGAAACACAAACGACCAAGAATAGCCAGAGCAAACCTCAGCAAAAAAAAAAAAAAGCTGTGGTATCACATTACCAGACTTCAAACTTTGCTATAAAGCTACAATAATCAAAACAGCTTCTTATTGGTACAGGAACAGGCATATAGATCAATGGAATACAATTGAGATTCCAGAAGCAAAACCTCAATTTCTCAATCAACTCATATTCGACAAATCCTCCACCACCTACCACTGAGGAGAGGAGAACCTATTCAGTAAATGGTGCTGGGAAAACCGGCTGACCAAATGTAGAAGACTCACACAAGACTCCTATCTATATCCATACATAAAAATTAACTCTAAATGAATCAGAGACCTAAATGCAAAACCTCAAACCCTAAGAACCTTAGAAAATGCAGGACACACCCTTATGGAAATTGGAACTGGCATTCAATTCCTAAACAAAACCAGATGATCTTAAAGATACAAACAGTCATCCCAGTATTGTCTCTCAGTATAAAACTCCCATAGCTGCAAACTGCCAGAGGAACAAAACACAGGGCCTTGTGAATTAGGTATTTTTTGTTCTCAAGTGCAGAGGAGACTGAGCTGGGCAGCCCATGCTTGCAGTCACTACTGCAGGGATCCTGGACTGACCCACTATCTGTAGACCAGAAGAACTATGGTCCCGTTCTCCTCAGATGGCCTCCAGTCCATCCCTTGGTCATGCAACAGGCAAGGAATTCACTTTTTTCGATTAACCTCCTGACTTGTTTTTTTAAATCCTCTGCTATTTCAGACAGGACACAAAGCCTGACCTGAGGGAAAGGGACAGGAACACAGACAATATGCATGAGGAGCACCCCAATGTTCTTTCCCCAAGGAGGCAGTTAGGAGTCCAGGGATATCCTGCTGCAGCTTCCTTGGACAGTGCCATGGGAGGAATCTTTCCTTATGGGAATGAGAAACTTGGTGACCTTCAACCAATTCCCACGTCAGTCAATGCAGGGCCTGAAGCATGTGAGATTGACAGGTAAGTAAGCGGTGATCCTCTTGAATTGTGGGGCCTGTCCCCTCCCTGAGGCTGCTGGGTCTACAGCCACTGAGTAATCATCCATGACTTTGGATCACTCAATTTCTCACACCAATGTGTCCCTGCCAGCCATGCCCCGTCCCTCCCAGCACGAGGGCCTCTGTCCTGAGTGAAAAGCCATGTCCCTGCCTGGTGAAACAGAAGTGATGGTGTTGATGACTTATAATCTTGTCATGTCTTATGTGGATTGACATACCTGCTGCTGTGTCAAAAAACTCAAGGACAGGCATGGGCCAGTTGGTTGTGATTTGAGAGGTCTTGATACCTGAAGGACAAGGACTGACGAGGTGGAAAAAGCAAGACATCAAGAACTTTGACTCTGGACAGCCCAAACAAAGCTTGGTGAGACTCATAGAACAATGGCTGGAGGTCAGAACTGGCTGGCAACTCTGCACTTGTAAGCTAGACTTGCAGGAGGAGGTGTATCTGTGAGCTGGGCACTGGGCAACCAGGCTGAGCTACCTGAGAGGTGTGGACACAATGCTATTCCTCTCATTTAAGAGGCAATCTCTCTGACACTAGGCATGAGATGATGGCCTTTGTGGAGATGGCCCCTGGGTCTTTGCCACAGCCCTCTGTGAGTACCAGGGCCAGCGCTTATGGTCCTGGAAGAATGAGGGGGAGGAAAATGAGGGGAAGGAAGGGAATTTAGTCATGTTTCCTTGACACTGAGTTGGGGAGTGGACAGTTGTAAGATGGAGTGTTAGGGGCACTAGAAATGAAGCAGATGAACTCTGTCTTCACAGCCCAGTCCTCCTTGCCTGGTGACATAGGACCCCATGTATTGATATGACAGGATTGAGTCCAAAGCCTGGAAGGCAGCAGGAAGTTGAGGGTTTGCAGGACAACTAAGGGATGGGCCCTGCTGGCCTGTGCACAGAGTTCTACTGTGCATGGTTGGGAGGGGCAATAATTATTCTTATTTCCAAGGTGGAAGAGATGGATGCAATCGACTTCCACCAAAAGGTCATTGGTGCATTCTCATTCTCCAGGGTTAGTCCTGTACCAGGGTCTTGGTGCGAGTTATGCTGGAAGGAAAGACATGGGCAGTAGCAGGAACAAGAGCTACCTTGGTGAGAGGATCTTGTGTTGCTTAAACCATGTATGCAACTGGCCTTCTTTATCTGTTGTCATGGTGATCTGTTACTAGGCCTTTGCTGGGAAATGAATGGTCTTGGCTAGGCCCTCTGTCAGCTGAGGCATACAAACTTGGACACTGTTCTTATTTGGCACACTTGGCACCCTCTCCCATGGGTCCACCTTCCTCTAAGCTTTCTTTCACAAATCTTTCAATCTCATCCTTTCAATGGCCCTGACCTAGCAGCAAGGTCATTAGCATAGCTCATGATTCCACCTACACTTAGTCTTTCCCCACAAGCAGTGAAGGTGTGACACCCTGCTTGAGGTTCAGCCCATGTCCTGGGTTCCTCTCCCACTGTCCTCCAGGAACAACTATCTGAGAGTACCTGGTGTTTAGCTACAGTCTCTGTTTGTCTTATACTTCATTGTGAGCCAACTCGGGCATAATGCCAAACTCTGTATCTTCCTTATATCAGCTACACATAGCAAAGCCCTCCTCATGAGACTATGACTGTGAGCTCCGGGAAAGTATTGATTCAGTTGTGAGTTGACCTGGGCTCTGACTTAACAACTCATGCAGTTAAATCATTTCCTCTGCACCCTGATCTTGGATGCTTGATTTTCATCTTAAAGGAACTCTTCATTTCATGACCAATGACCAACCGTAGGGCTTAGCTCATCAATGAGGAGTAGTTTTGGCCAGTCGGTAACTTAAACTCCCATGGTCTGACACTCTTCTTTTTACCAGGGAACAAAGGTATGTAAGAAACTGTTTTCACTGGCACATTTCTCTGCTTCAGGCGGCTTATCCTTGACCCAGAACTTTAGGAATCTGCACTGTGACCCTTCTGTTGGAACTAGCCCAACCCTGATTACCTCTCTATGGTGAAATCTTCTGGGTCATGATATTCAAGCAGTGTGGCCATTTTATCGGTACCTAGACCTGCTGCAGACCCCTTTCTATCACTGGGCTCCACTCAGAGCTTCTGTTCTCTAGCAGTATTTGATAAACAGAACATGGCAGCATGACCAAATGTAGGATGTCCTCCTTTAAAGCCCAAATAGACTCACACCAGCATCATATTGCTTTTGTAGTGGTTGGACACAAAAGATCCTATCATCTCTTGCTAGAGTGAATCTCCTAACATGCACTAGAGCCCTGGCTACCTCCAGTTCCACTGAAGTTGTAGCTTTGACTCCATATATACTTGGTCTCTTCCCTTCAAGGGATCTGAACCTCTTCAATTCACCCAGAGTACTTCCTACCACTTACTGACATGCCTGAGGAATGCAAGGTCATCAAGACAGGGACCAATGTACTACTCTGAAGCTTGCACAGATGGTCCACAGTATCCAGACTATAAGAGGGCAAACAACAGAAATAATATGACCTCTGGGGTAGACCATGGCTGTGCACTGTGATCCAGCCTCTAAACAATGACTCCCTCTGACTATTCTCCATGATGCCATAGGAAAGAACGTATTTGCCAAGTCAGTGTTCACAAAACATCAACATGAGGCTATTGCACTGCTCCAATCAAGACAACCCACCTGGCAGGACAACCAGCACTGGGATCCCACTGAGTTGAGTGGGCTGCAATTCATTTAAGTCTCTGCAAAGACAAAACTGGGACATTAAATGGAAATATTCTGGGGATTTTACATCTGCCTCCTTTGGGGATTTGAGGGTGGGACTAATCAGTGGTGTTTCCCCTGAGATCCAATGTTCTTGAATTACTAACTTGATAGGGGATGTAGGGGTATCCAGGCATCAACATGTCCTTCCTGATGCAATCGTTGTTATCCCACAGCTCTGGTAACCCATGTTATTCCTCTCAGATATTCAGTAGTCTGTTATAGTGCTACTTTCTAGAACTGAAGGAAAGATCAGAGGATGAGTTCGTGTAACCAGAGGCCATGGGTCACGAAAACAGAACTAATATGACCTGTGGGTTAGACCATGGCTGTGTACTGTGATCCATCCTCTAAATAATTAACTCCCTCTGACCATCTTCCCTGATGTTATAGAAAAGAAGTATTCATCCTGTCAGTGGTCACAAAACATGGATATGAGGCCATTGCTTTGCTCCAGACAAGACATCCCACATCAACGTAATCTTTGACCCAATCATCTTTAAAAATCTGCACATGCTCCTTCTCCTAGACTAGGGATAATGGAATAAGGGGCATTAAGTCAATTTTGGGAAAGACTGGGCGTTGCTGGAATGGTACAGTCTCCCTCTTCATGGGGACACTTGTTGTCTCCTTCAGTTGGTAGACTGGGTGTGAGATGGGACTGAATCTGGGCAAGGGGCTGTGACTCTCCCTGAGGACCCTGATCTCTGTGCTCTCATCACAACCTGGTGTGTGTGTTCGTGTATTTATTTATTTTCTGTACTTGAGTTCTTACATCATCACGTACATCTTTCATCGTGTTGGCCACCGTGTATCAAGCAGAAAATAAGTGGCCCTGGAAGCCACGGGTCCTGTGAGCAGGTGTATGAGTCTCTGGGGGTCAGATACCCCAGGAGCTATCCCCTTCCCTTTACCTCTCAATGATTCTGCTCATCTCGACTCTTACAGGCATCTGGGGCCCTTGTACTTTGACCTTTCTCTGGAGGATTATGTGAGGAGCCCAGTCTGGTCATGCATCTTTTCTCAGCTCCCATCCTCAGAGGTTAGGCACCACTGAGCTTGTCGGTGGTGCTGGTTCCTCTCTCAAAGCATGTTGCCATGGGGAAGCAAGACACTGTCCATCAGGCCCCCTGAAAGAACCTGTGCAGTTGTTGTCTATGGGTCCTGTGCACTGGGCCTTCCAAGGCTTACTTCACAGACCTGTGTGACCATCCCCTAAGGGTCCCTAGCATTCACTTGTCCACGTGTGTCACCAGGGACATCTCTGTCTCCAGACTTTCAGAAGACACAGAGCTTGCTGTGTCTGTATAGGACCACTTCCCATCTGTCCCAGTGGACAAATGAGATAATGGATTCAGCAACAGGGTGAGGCATGAGGGAATCAGAGAATGCCACCCATGCGATGAGGCTCAGGAAAGGAGAAGTTCAGAGTCTAAATGAAACACTCAACAAAGCAAAAGGGACAAATGCAACTCTGTCAGCCACCTCCTTGTGTGGAAACCTACTAAATCTGCAATTTAAAAGATAGAGTACTTCAGATGAGCCTTAAAGATACCGTCATCCCAGTATACTCTCTCAGTGTAAAACTCATGTAGCTGCTAACACTAGAGGAACAGTTTGCAGGGCCTTGTGAATCTTGGATTTTTGTTCTCCCATTTGAAGGAGGCTTAGCTGGGCAGCCTGCACTTACAGCCACCACTACTGGGACCCTGGACTGACCCTCAACCTGTTGAGTAGAAAAGCTGTGGTCTGCCTCCTTCAGATGTCCTCCGTGACATCCCTTGGGCTTGGAACAGGCAGGGAGTTCACTTTGTTCAATTAACCTCCTGACTTGTTTTTCAAATCTTCTGCTGTTTCAGACAGGACACAAAACCAATCCAGAGGGAAAGGTGCAGCAACAGAGACGATATGCATGAGGAGCACCCCAGTGTTCTTTCCCCAAGGAGGCAGTTAGGAGTCCAGGGATATCCTGCTGCTGCTTCCTTGGATAGCCCCATAGGAGGAATCATCCTTTATGGGAATGAGAAACTAGGTGGCCTTCTACCAATTCCCACGTCAGTCAATGCAGGGCCTGAAGCATGTGAGATTGACAGGTAAGTAAGCGGTGATCCTCTTGAATTGTGGGGCCTGTCCCCTCCCTGGGCCTGCTGAGTCTACAGTCACCGAGTAATCAAATCTGACTTTGGATCACTCAGTTTCTCACACCAATGTGTCCCTGCCACTGCCATGCCCCGTTCCTCCCACCACGAGGGCCCCTGCCCTGAGCAAATAGCCATGTCCCTGACTGGTCAAGCACAAGTGATGGCGTTGATGACATTCAATCTTGCCACGTCATATGTAACTTGACAGACCTGCTGCTGTGTCAGAAAAAACTCAAGGACAGGCATGGGCCAGTTGGGGGTGATTTGGGAGGTCCGCAAGACAGGCATCTGGTTTGATACCTGAAGGACAAGGACTGACGAAGTGGAAAAAGCAAGACATGAAGGACTGTGATTCTGGACAGCACAAACAAGGCTTGGTGAGACCCATAGAACACGGCTGGAGGTCAGAACTGGCTGGCAACTCTGCACTTGCAAGCTAGTCTGGCAGGAGGAGCTGGATCTGTGAGCTGGGCAATGGGCAACCAGGCTGAGGTACTGGAGAGGTGTGGACACAATGCTATTCCTCTCATTTGAGGGGAAAACTCTCTGAAATGAGGCCTGAGATGATGGCCTTTGTGGAGATGGCCCTTGGGTCTTTGCCACTTCCCACTGCGAGTGCTAGGGCCAGCCATTATGGGCATGGGAGAATGAGGGGGAGGAAGATGAGGGGGAGGAAGGGAATTTAGTCAAGTTTCCTTGACATTGATTTCGGGAGTGGACATAGGTGAGTTGGAGTGTTACGGGCACTAGATGTGAAGCAGATGAACTCTGTCTTCTCAGCCCAGTCCTCCTTGCCTGGTGACATAGGACTCCATGTACTGATGTGACAGGATTGAGTCCAATGCCTGGAAGGCAGCAGGGAGTTGAGGGTTTGTAGGTTAACTAAAAGATGGGCCCTGTTGGCCTGTGCACAGATTTCTACTGTGCATTTTGGAAGGGACAGTCATTATTCTTATTTCCAAGGTGGAAGAGATGGATGCAATCGACTTCCACCAAACAGGTGGTTGGTGCATTCTCATTCTCCAGGGTTAGTCCTGTGCCAGGGTCCTGGTGCAAGTTCTGCTGGAAGGGCAGACGTGGGCAGCAGCAGGAACAGGAGCTACCTTGGTGAGAGGATCTCGTGCTGCTTAACCCATGTACGCATCTGGCCATCTACATCTGTTGGCATAGTGATCAGTCACTAGGCTATTGCTGGAAAATGGATGATCTTGACGAGGACCTCTGTCGGCTGAGACACCCAAACTTAGAGATTGTTCTTATTTGGGCACACTTGGCACCCTCTCCCATGGGTCCACCTTTCTCTCTAGTCTTTCTTTCACAACTCTTTCAATCTCATCCTTTCAGCGACCCTGACCTAGCAGCAAGGTCATTGGCATAGCTCATGATTCCACCTCCACTTACCTTGGACTAAGTCTGTCCCCGCAAGCAGTGAAGGTGGGACACTCTGCCTGAGGTTAAGCCCATGGTCAGGGTTTCTCTCCCACTGTCCTTCAGGAACCCCTGTCTGAGTGGACCTGGTGTTTAGCTACAGTCTCCGTGGGCCTTATACTTCATTGTGAGCCAACTCAGGCATAATGCCAAACTCTGTATCTTCCTTATGTCAGCTACACATAGCAAAGCCCTCCTTGTGAGACTGTGGCTGTGAGCTCCGGAAAAGTATTGATTTCATTGTGAGAGCTGACCTGTGCTCTGACTTATCAACTCATGCAATTATCTCCATTCCTCTGCCCCCTGAGCTTGGATGCTTGATTTTCATCTTAAAGGACCTATCATTTCATGACCAATGACCAACGGTAGGTCTTAGCTCATCAATGAGGAGTAGTGTTGGCCAGCCGGTGACTTGGACCCCCATGGTCTGACACTCTCTTTTTACCAGGGAACAAATGTATGTAAGGAGTTGTTTTCACTGGCACATTTCTCTGCTTCAGGAGGCTTATCCTTGACCCAGACCTTTAGGAATCGGCACTGTGACCCTTTTGGTGGAACTAGCCCAAGCACCTCCATGATTCACTCTCTATGGTGGAATCTTCTGGGTCATGGTATTCAAGCAGCATGGTCATTTTACTGCTGCCTGGACCTGCTGCAGACCCTTTTCCATCACTGGGCTCCACTCTGAGCTACCGTCCTCTGGCAGTATTTGATAAACAGATCATGGCAGCATGGCCAAGTGTAGAGTGTCCTTCCTTTAAAACCCTAATAGACTCACACCAGCCTCATATTGCTTTCTGAGTGGCTGGACACAAAAGATGCAATCATCTCTTGCTAGAGTTAATCTCCTAACATGCACTGGAGCTCTGGTTACCTCCACTCCACTGAAGGTGTAGCTCTGACTCCACATAGCCTTTGTCTCTTTCCCTTCAAGGGACCTGAGCCTCTTCAATGCACCCAGAGTACTTCCTACTACTTACTGTCATGCCTGAGGAACGCAAGGTCATCAGAAAAGGGGCCAATGTGCTGCTCTGAAGCTTGCACAGATGGTCCAGAGTGTCCAGACTATAAGAAGAAGACCACAGAACTAATATGACCTCTGGGTTAGACCATGGCTGTGCACTGTGATGCAGCCTCTAAACAGTGAACTCCCTCTGCCTATCCTCCCTGATGCCGTAGGAAAGACTGCATTTTCCAAGTCAGTGGTCACAAAACATTAATATGAGGCTATTGCACTGCCCCAGTCAAGACAACCCACCTGGAAGGTACAACCAGCATTGGGATCCGACTGAACTGAGTGGGCTGCAACTCACTTAAGTCTCCGCAAAGACAAAACTGGGACAATAAATAGGAATATTCTGGGAATTTTACATCTGCCTCCTTTGGGCATTTGAGGGTGGGACTAATCAGTGGTGTTTCCCCTGACATCCAATGATTTACTAATCTGAGAGAGCATCTAGATGGGTCCGTGCCTCCACATGGCCTTCCTGCTGCAATCGTTGTTATCCCACCATCCTGGTAACCCATTTAAGTCCTCTCAGCTATTCAGCAGTCCTTTCCAGTGCTACTTTCTAGAACAAAAGGTAAGATCAGAGGATGTGTTTGTGTAACCAGAGGTCATGGGTCATGACGACAGAACTAATATCACCTGTGGGGTAGACCATGGTTGTGTACTGTGATCCATCCTCTAAATAATGAACTTCCTCTGACCATCTCCCCAGATGTTATAGAAAAGAAGTATTCATCCTGTCAGTGGTCACAAAACATGGATATGAGGCTATTGCTTTGCTCCAGACATGACATGTCACCTGGTAGGACTACCAGCACTAAGATCCTACTAGTATTGCCCAATCCTCTTCACAACCAACTCATGACAGTCAGGAAGGGAGAACTGGCCAGCATTCTGCATCTGTGACTCCAACATCAACTTTACGCTTTAACCCAATCATCTTTCAAAGTCTGCACATGCTCCTCCTCCTAGACTAGGGATAATGGAATAAGGGGCATTAAGTCAATTTTGGGAAAGACTGGGGGTTGCTGGAATGGTACAGTCTCCCTCTTCATGGGGACACTTGTGGTCTCCTTCAGTTGGTAGACTCTGGGTCTGAGATGGGGCTGAATCTGGGGAAGGGGCTGTGACTCTCCCTGAGGACCCTGATCTCTGTGCTCTCATCACAACCTGGTGTGTTTGTTCGTGTATTTATTTATTTTCTGTACTTGAGTTCTTACATCATCACGTACATCTTTCATCGTGTTGGTCACCGTGTAGCAAGCAGAAAATAATTGGCCCTGGAAACTACGGGTCCTGTGAGCAGGTGTATGAGTCTCTGGTGGTCAGATACCCCAAGAGCCATCCCCTTCCCTGTACCTCTCAATGATTCTGCCAATCTCGACTCTTACAGGCATCTGGGGCCCTTCTACTTCCACCTTTCCCTCGAGGACTATGTGAGGAGCCCAGTCTGGTCATGCTTCTTTTCTCAGCCCTCATCCTCAGAGGATAGGCCCCACTGAGTTTGTCGGTGGTGCTGGTGCCTCTCACAGAGCATCTTGTCATAGTGAAGCAAGAGACTGTCCATCAGGCCCCCTGAAAGAACCTGTGCAGTTGTTGGCTGTGGGCCCTGTGCACTGGGTCTTCAGAGGTTTACTTCACAGACCTGTGTGACCATCCCCCATGGGTCCCTAGCATTCACTTGTCCACGTGTGTCACCAGGGACATCTCTGTCTCCAAACTTTCAGGAGACACAGGGCTTGCTGGGTCTCTATATTACCACTTCACAGCTGGCCCACTGGACAAATGAGATAATGGATTCAGCAACAGGGTAAGGCATGAGAGAATCAGAAAGTGCCACCCATGCGATGAGGTTCAGGAAAGGAGAAGGTCAGAGTCCAAATGAAACAGTCAACAAGACAGAAGGGACACATGCAACTTTGTCAGCCACCTCCTTATGTGTATACCTACTAAATCTGCAATTTAAAAGACAGAGCACTTCAAATGATCTTTAAAGTTACCATCATCCCAGTATACTCTCTAAGTGTAAAACTCATATAACTGGTAACACTAGAGGAACAGATTGCAGGGCCTTGTGAGTCTTGGATTTTTGTTCTCCCATATGAAGGAGGCTGAGCTGGGCAGCCTGCACTTACAGCCACCCCTACTGGGACCCTAGACTGGCCCTCTTCCTGTTGAGTAGAAAAGCCGTGGTCTGCCTCCTTCAGATGGCCTCCATGACATTCCTTGGGCTGGCAACAGGCAGGGAGTTCACTTTGTTCAATTAACCTTCTGACTTGTTTTTTAAATCTTCTGCAATTTCAGACAGGACACAAAGCCTGACCTGAGGAAAAGGGGCAGCAACACAGACGATATGCATGAGGAGCACCCCAGTGTTCTTTCCCCAAGGAGGCAGTTAGGAGTCCAGGGATATCCTCCTACAGCTTCCTTGGACAGCCCCATGGATGGAATCTTCCCTTATGGGAATGGGAAACTTGGTGACCGTCATCCCATTCCCACGTCAGTCAATGCAGGGCTTGAAGCATCTGAGTTTTACAGGTAAGTAACCAGTGATCCTCTTGTATTGTGGAGCCTGTCCCCTCCCTGAGGCTCCTGGGTCTACAGTCACTGAGTAATCAACCCTGACTTCAGATCACTCACTTTCTCACACCAATGTGTCCCTGCCACTTCCATGCCCTGTCCCTCCCAGCCCAAGGGCCCCTGCCCTGAGCGATAAGCCATGTCCCGGCCTTTGTAGCAGAAGTGATGGCATTGATAACTTTCAATGTTGTCATGTCTTATGTAGCTTTACAGACCTGCTGCTGCGTCAGAGAAAACTCAAGGACAGGCGTTGGTCAGTTGGGGCGATTTGGGAAGTCCCCAAGACAGGCATCTGGACTGACACCTGAGCAAGAAGTGACCAGGTGAAGAAGCTGAGACTTGGGACACTTGACTCCGGATAGCACAGAGAAGACTTTGTGGAACTCACAGAGCAATGGCTGGAGGCCAGAACTGGCTGGCAACTGTGCATTTCGGAGTTAGACTGTCAGGAGCAGTTGTATCTGTGAGCAAGGCACTGGCAACCAGGCTGAGGTGCAAGAGAGGTGTGGGCACAATGCCATTACTCTTTTTTCAGAGGCAAATCTCTGAAACTTGGCCTGAGATGCTAACCTAGGTGGAGGTGGCTCTTGGGTCTCTGCCACAGCCCATGGTGAGTGCAGGGGCTGACTATTATGGATCTGGAGGGAGGTGAGTGAAGAAGGGGATTTAGTCATATTTCCTTGCTTCTGAGATAGGGATTGGACAGTTGTGAGTTGGAGTCTTAGGGGCACTGGTTATGGGACAGATGATATCTGTCTTCTCAGTCCAGTCCTCCTTGCCTAGTGACATCGGACCACAAGTACTGATGTGACAGGATTGAGCCCAGAGCCTGGAGGGTGGCAGGGAGTTGAGGGTTTACAGGCTAGGTAAGGGGTGGGCCCTGCTGGCTTGCCCACAGAGTTCCACTGTGCATGGTTGGGAGGGGCAGCTATTATTCTCATTTCCAAGGTGGAAGAGATGGATGCAATCAACCTCCACCAAACAGGTGGTTGGTGTTTTCTCTATCTCCAGAGTTAGTCCCATGGCAGGGCCTTGGTGTCAGTTCTGCTGGAAGGGCAGACGTAGGAAGCAGCAGGAGCTGGAACTGCCTTGGAGAGAGGATCTTGTGCTGCTTAACCCATGTATGTGTATGGCCATCTCCATCTGCTGCCATTGCTTGGGAAATGAATGGTCAAAACTAGACCCTGTGTCAGCTAAGGATCCTATTATATTAACTTGGAGATTGTTCCTCTTTGGACACTCTTGGAACCCTCTCCTATGGATCCTCTCCAGGCTTTGTTTCTCCAATCTTTCAGTCTCATCCTTTCCACAACCCTGACCTAGCAGCAAGGTCATTGGAACAGCTCATGAGTCCACCTATACACTTAGCTTGGACTAAGTCTGTTCCCATAAGCGGTGATGGTGTGACACCCTGCCTGACATTCTACCCATGGGCAATATTCCTCTCCCACTGCACTCCAGAAATCCCTCTGAGTGAACCTGATATTTAACTACAGTCCCTATTGAACTTATTCTTCATTATAAGCCAACTCATGCATAATGCCAAGCTCTGGCTCTTCTTTATGTTAGTTACATATAACAAGGCCCTATTTTCCATGAGGCTGTGGCTTGTGAACTCTGAGGAAGTGTTGATTCAGTTATGAGAGTTACCTGGGCTCAGGTCACTTATCAACTCACGCAGTTACCTTGTTTCCTCTGGACCCTGATCTTGGATGCTTGATTTTCGTCTTAAAGGACCTCTTCATTTCATGACCAATGACCAACTGTAGAAAATAGCTCAACAATGATGAGTAGTTTTGACCAAATGGTGACTTGGACTCCCGTGGTCTGACACTCACTTTTTGCCAGGGAAAAAAAAGCATGTCAGGAGTTGTTTTCAGTCATGGATTTCTCTGCTTCAGGAGGCTTATCCTTGACCCAGAACCTTAGATATCTGCACTGTGACCATTCTGTTGGGACTAACTTGAGATTCCTCCTGGCTTCACTCTCTATAGTGAGATCTTCTGGGTCTTGATGTCCAAGCAGTGAGGCTGTTTTACTGCTGCCTAGACCTGCTGCAGACCCCTTTCTATCACTGGGATCCACTTACAGTTCCTAGCCTCTGTTAGTATTTGATAAGCAGATCATGGCAGAATGGCCAAGGGTGGAATGTGCTGCCCCCAAAGCCCAAATAGACTCACACCAAGCATTGTAGTACTTTCATAGTAGTTGGACACAAAAGATGCAATCATCTCTTACTGGAGTGAATCTCCTAACACGACTAGAGCCTTGGTTTCCTCCAGCTCTACTGAAGTTGTAGCTATGACTCCAAATAGGCTTTGTCTCTTCCCCTTTATGAGGTCTGAATCTCTCCAATGCACCCAGAGTACTTCCCATTCCTTACTGTCATGCTTGATGAATGCAAGGTCATCAAGACAGGGACCAATGTGATACTCTGATGCTTGTGCAGATGGTCCACAGTATCCAGATTGCATCAGGGCAGACAACAGAACTGATATGACCTCTGGGGTAGACCATGGCTGTGTACTGTGATCCAGCCTCTAAACATGAACTTCCTCTGATAATGATGCCATAGAAAAGAATGTATTCACTGTGTCAGTGGTCAAAAATACGGATTTGAGGTCATCGCTTTGTTCCAATCAAGACATCCTACCTTGCAGGACAACCAGCACTGGGATCCCACTTAATGGAGTGGACTGCAGTTCCCTTAAGTCCCTGCAAAGACAAGACTGGGACTCTAAATGAGGATATGTTGGGGTCTTTGCATCTGCTGCCTTTGAGATTTGAGGATGAGACTAATCAGTGGTGTTTCCCCTGAGATACGATGTTGTTGATTTACTAACTTGATAGGTGATCCACGGGATCAGCACATCCACGTGGCCTTCCTACTGCAATTGATATTATCCACAGTTCTTGGAATCCAAGTTAGTCTGGACAACTTTTCAGGAAGTCCATTCCAATACTACTTTCTGGAACTGAAGGCAAGATCAGAGAATGAGTCCATGTAACCAGAGTTCATGGGTCTGGACAACAGAACTAATGTGACGTGTGGGGTAGACCATAGCTATGTACTGTGATCCAGCCTCTAAATAATGAACTCCCTCTGTCCATCTTCCCTGATGCCATAGAAAAGAAGCATTTACCTTGTCAGTGGCCACAAAACGTGGATGAGGCCATTGCTTTGTTGCAGACAAGATATCCCACCTGGCAGGACTACCAGCACTAGGATCCCACTAGGATTGCCCAACTCCCATCACTTCCCAACTCATGACAGTGGAGAGGGAAGCACTGGACAGCATTCTGCATCTCTGGATCCAGCATCAACTTCAGCCTTTTACTAAATCATCTCAAAAAATCTGCACAAGCTCCTTTACCTAACATAGGGTTAACTGAATAAGTAGTTTTAAGTCTATCTGGGGAAAGACTGGGGGTTGCTGAGATGGTACAGCCTCCTTCTTCATGGGGATACCTGTTCTCTCCTTCAGTTGGTAGGTTTTGGGTCTGAGATAGGACAGAATCTGGGCAAGGGACTGTAACTCTCCATGGAGACACACATGAATTCTATGCTCTCATGTGCAACCTAAGGTTTGTTTGTTTGTTTTCTATACTTGGTTCTTATATCATCACATACATCCTTGATCATTTTGACTACTGTGTATTAAGAAGAACATCGGTGGCCCTGGGATCATTGTGTCCCGTAAGCAGGTATAAGAGTCTCTGGAGATCAGATACCCCAGGAACCATCCCCTTCCCTGTTCATCTCAATTATCTGCCCATGTTGACTCTGACAGGCATCTGGAGCCCTTCTATTCTGAACTTTCCCTCTAGGATGATGTGAAGGGCCCAGATTTGCTATATATCTTTTCTCAGCCCCTGTCTGCAGAGGAGAGGCACCACTGAGCTTGTCAGTGGTGCTGGTGCCTCTCACAGAACATCCTGTCTTCGTTAACCAGAACACTGACCCTCAGGCCCTCTGCAAGAACCTGTGCAGTGGGTGGGTTATGGGCCTTGTGCATTGGCATCTTCCAGCAAGTCTACCTCATGGAGCTCTGTAACCATTCCCCACAGGATCCCTAGCATTTACTTGCCCACTTGTGAAACCAGGGTCAGCTGTGCCTCCAGGCTCCCAGGAGAAAGACACAGGGCCTGGTAGGTTCCTATGGGACCACCTCACAGCTGGCCCACTGAACAAATGAGATACTGTAGTTCAGCAATGAGGTGAGATGTGACAGAATCAGTAAATGCCTTCCATGCATTGAGGCTCAGGAAAGGGGAATGTCAGAGTCCAAACAAAGCACTCAACAAGGCAGAAAGAACTAACGCCACTCTGTCAGCCACCACCTTATGTACAAACCTACTAAAATTGCTATTTAAAGGTCTTAGGTGTGAGGTCTTAGGTGTGAGAAAAGGTCTGCTGTCTTGGAGTAAACTCAAGGACAGGTACGGGCCAGTTGGGGTGATTTGTGAGGTACCCCAAGACAGGCATCTGGCTTGAGACTTAAAGGACAAGGGTTGACCTGGTGGAGAAGATGAGACATGGGAAACTGGGACCCTGGATAGCACAAACAAGGCTGTGTGGGACCCACAGAGGAATGGCTGGAGACCAGACCTGGGCAGAAACTCTGTACTTGGGAGCTGGACTGGCAGGACTGCCTAGGGCCATGCAGTGCCAGAAGGGGCTGCATCTGTGGGCTGGGCACTGGGCAGCCAGGCTGAGGTGCTAGAGAAGTGTAGGCATAATGCCAATCCTCTCATTTGAAGGGCAAACTATCTGAGACTAGGTAGCCCCAAGATGGCCCCTTGGTCTCTGTCAGGGCTCACTGTGAGTGCAGGGGTCGACCATTATGGGCCCGGAGGAAGGTGGAGGAGGAAGGGAATTTAGTCATGTTTCCTTAACACTGTGATGAGGAGTGGACAGTTGTGAGTTGGAGTCTTAGAGGCACTGGGGGTGGGGCAGATGACCTCTGTCATCTTAACCCAGTCCTCTGTGCCTGGTGACTTAGTGCCACATTTACTGATGTGACCGGATTGAGCCCCAAACTTGGAAGGTGGAAGGGAGTTGAGGGTTTGCAGGTTAGGTAAGGGGTGAGCCCTCCTGGCCTGCCCACAGAGTTCCACTGTGCATGATTGGGAGGGGCTGCCATCATTCCCATTTCTAGGGTAGAAGAGATGGATGCAATCACCAAACAGGTGGTTGGTGTTTTCTCATTCTCCAGGGTTAGTCCTGTGTCAGGATCTTGGTGCCAGTCCTGCTAGCAATGTAGACATGCACAGCAGAAGAAGCTGGAACTGCCATGGTGATAGGATTTGTGTTTCTTGACCCATGTACATCTGGCCATCTCCATCTGCTGCCAGGTGGTCTGCTATAAGGCCAATGCTGAGGCAATGACTGGTCAAGGCTAGGTCACTTGTTGGCTGAGATATGTTACTTTGGAGATTGTACCTCTTCTGGCACACTTGGAATACTCTCCCATAGGTCTGCCCTCCTCTCCAAGTTTTCTTTCCCAAATCCTGCACTCTTGCCCTTTCTATGACCTTGGCATAGCAGCTCGGTCATCGACCACACGCATGAGTCCACTACACACTTACCCCGGACCAAGTTTGTCCCCACATGCATTGAAGGAATGATGCCCTGCCTGGCGTTCTGCCCATGGCCAGGATTCCCCACCTACTGTCCTCCAGGAACTCCTCTGAGAGGACCAGAAATTTAGCTCCAGTCCCTGTTGGGCTTATTCTTCATCCAGAGCCAACTCTTGCATGAGCCAAGCTCTGGTTTTTCCTCATGTCAGAGGAAAAACTCATATAGCTACAAATGCCAGAGGAACAGAGCACAGGGGGTTTGTAATTCTGGGAGCTGTAGTTCTTCCATGTGGAGGAGGCTGAACTGGGCAGCCTATATTTGCAGCCACCACTGCAGGGACCCTGGACTGGCCTCTGCCTGTGGAGCAGAAGAGTTGTGGTCCTCTCCTCAGATGGCCTCCAGGGCATCCCTTGGCCTGGCAATAGGCAGAGAGTTCACTCTTTTTGATTAACCTCCTTACTTGTTTTTTAAATTCTCTGCAGTTTCAGACAGGACATGAAGCCTGGCCTCAGGGACAGGAACAGGAGCACAGATGATGTGCATGAGAAGCACCCCAATGTGCCTTCGCTGGGGAGACAGTTGAGAGTTCAGGGATACTCTGCTGCAGCTTCCATAGAAAGTCCCATAGAAGGAATCTTCCCTTATGGGAATGAGGAGCTTGGTTGCCTTCAACCGATTCCCACATCAGCCAATACAGAGTCTGAGACATTTGAGATCAACAGGTAAGTGGCCAGTGATCCTCTTGAGATCTGGAGTCGGCCCCCTTCCTGAGACTGCTGAGTCTACAGCAACTGAGTATTCAATCCCTGACTTTCAATCACTCACCTACTCACACCAAAGTGTCCCTGCCACCACCATGCCCCATCCCTCCCAGCACAACGGACTCTGCCCTGAGTGATAAACCATGTCCCTGCCTGGTGAAACAGAAGTGATGGCATTCAATCTTGTGATGTCTTAGGTGGCTGACAGGTCTGCTATCTCAGAGAAAACTCAAGGACAGGTACAGGCCTGTTGGGATGATTTGCAAGCTTCCTCAGGAGAGGCATCTGGGTTGAGATCTGAAGGGCAAAGGGCTGACCAGATGGAGGATCCAAGACATATGGGATTGTGACCGTGGATAGCACCAACAAGGCTGGATGAGACCCACAGAGCAATGGCTGGGGGCCAGAGCTGGCCATCAACTTTGTACTCAGGAGCTAGACTAGCAAGACTGCCCAGGGAAATGCAGTGTCAGGAGTGACTGCATCTTGGGCTGAATACTGGGCAACCAAGCTGAGGTACTAGAGAGGTACAGGCACAAGGCCAGTCCTCTCATTTTAGAAGCATACTTTCTGGGACTAGGCCTGTGACACTGGCCTAGAGTAGCCCAAGATGGACCATGTTCTCTGCCTATACCACTGAGTATGCTGGAGCCAAGCATGATGGGCCCTTGAGGAAGATGGGGGAGGATGAGAATTTAGTTACATTTCTGTGACACTGGGGTGGAAAGTGGACAGTTGCAGCCTGGGGTTGTGAGCAGGCGTCTGCATGGCACTGGAGGTGGGGCTGATGACCTCTGTTTTACCCAGCCCAGTTTTCTTGCCTGATGTCTCAGGGTCCCTTGTACTCATGTGACAGGATTGAGCCCAAAGCCTGGAAAACAACTGGGAGTTGAAACTTTGAAGGTTGGGAAGGGTGTGCCCTCCTGGCCTGCTTACAGAGTTCCACTGTGCATGGGTGGGAGGAATGACTGTCATTCCCTTTTCCTGGGTGGAAGATACTGATACAGTCAAATTCTACCACCAGGTGGTTGGTCTTCTCTCGTTCTCCAGGGTTAGTCCTATACAAGGGACTTGGTGCTAGTCCTGCTGACAGGACTGCCATGGGCAGCAGAAAAAGCTGGAACTGCCTTGGTGAGAGGATCTTGTGCTGCTTGACCCATATACACGTCTGGCCATGTCCATCTGTTGTTATGGTGATCTGTTATAAGCCCATTGCTGAGACACTGAATGGTCAAGGCTAGGCCATCTGTCAACTGAGATATCCTGTCAACATAGAGGTTGTGCCCTTTCTGGTGCACTTTGCACTCTCTCCCAAAGGTCCACCCTCTTCTCTAGGCTTTCTTTCACAGATATTTCAATGTTGCCCTTTTCATGTACTTGGCCAAGCAGCAAGGTCATTGGCCACAGTTCATGAGTCCATCTATACACTTACCTTGGACAGTGTCTCTCCTCAAAACTATGAAGGAATGATGCCTGCCTGAGTTCTGCCCATGACCAGTGTTCCTTTCTACCATTTTCCAAGAACCACTCTGAGTGGACCTGTGGTTTTAGCTATGGTTCCTGTTGGACTTATTCTTCAACCTGAGTCAACTCATGCATGAGCCCAGCTCTGACTCTTCCTTATGTCAGCTGCACATAACGATTCCACCTTCCCGTGTGATAGTGTCTGTGAGCCTATCGGAAGTGTTAACCAATAAACGAGAGGTGACCTGGTCTCTACCTTATAGAATTTTGTAGTTATCACATCTCCTCTGGACCCCTATCCTGGATACTTGATTCCAGTCTTGAAGGACTTCTTTATTTTACAGTCAATGACTAACCATAGATAGGACTAGGAGGGCCTGGTGGTAGCCAGTTTTCAATGAGCATTCTGGCCACTTGGTGACTTGGACTACCATGGTCTGACACTTACTTTTTACCATAGACAAATGACCTGTCAGGAGCTGTTTTCAGTGGTGCATTTCTCTGCTTTAGGAGGCTAATCTTTAGGATCTGCACTGTGATCCTACTCTTGGAACTAGCCTGAGGCTCCTGCTGTCTTTGCTGTTTATAGTGAGATCTTCCTGGTCATGAAATCCAAGCAGCATGGCTGTATTACTGCTGCCTATACCTGCTTCAGACCCATGTCTCTCACTGGGCTGCACTCACAAGTCCTAGCTTCTGTAAGTATTTGATCAGCAGATCATGGCAGCAGGGCCAAGTGTGGAATGGTCTGCCTTCAAAGCCCAAACAGACTCACACCAAGCATCGTATTCCATTCACAGTGGCTGGAAACACAAGATACAATCATGTCTTATTGGAGTGAATCTCCTAACATGCACTGGAGCCCTGGTTCCTGCCAGCTCCACTGAAGTTGTAGCTCTAACTCCAAACAGACTATGTCTACTCCCCTTCAGGGTGCCTGAATCTCTCCAATGCACCCAAAGTACTTCCCACTATTTACTGCCTTGCCTGATGAAGGCAAGGTCATCAAGACAGAGACCAATGTGATGCTCTTAAGCTTATGCAGATGGTCATCAGTATCCAGACTATAAGAGGGCAGATAACAGAACTAATATGACCTCTGGGATAGACCATGGCTGTGGACTGTGATCCAGTCTCTGATCAATGAACTCCCTCTAGCATCTTCCTTGATGCCATAGAAAGGAATGCATTTGCCGAGTCAGTGGTCACAAAATATGGGTATGATGCCTTTGCTTTGCTCCAGTCAAGACATTCCACCTGGCAGGTGACCAGCACTGGGATCCCACTGGGGTGAGGGGGTAGCAGCATCCTTCAACTTCTGCAAAGCCAAGACTGGGACACTAATTTAGGATATGTTGGGGCCTTCACACTTGCCTCTTCTGAGGATTTGAAGGGGGCACTAATTTGTATTTCCCCTGAGATGTGATGTGGTTGATTCACTAACTTGGTAGGGGATCCAGGAAGATCAGGGCATCCATGTGGCCTTCCTACTGCAACCAATGTTATCCCACCGTCCTGGGAACCTAATTTGTTTGGCTAGCTGTTCAGTAAGTCCATTTCAATGCTACTTTCTGCAACTGAAGGCATGATCAGAAATGAGTTCATATAACCAGAGATCATGAGTCAGGACTCTGTTTATTGCCCTACCTACACATCCCAACTCGTGGTGGTGGGAAGGGTGCGCTGGACAACATTTTGCATCTCTTCCCGCAGCATCCACTTCAGCCTTTTACCTAATCATCTTTTAAAAATCTGCACGTGCTCCTTTATCCAGCATAGAATTAGCTGAATAAGTGACTTTAAATCCATTTGGGGAAAGACTGAGGGTTGCTGGAAAGGTTCAGGCTCCCTCTTCATGGGGACACCTGTTCTCTCCTTCAGCTGGATGTTCTGGGTCTAAGATGGGACTGAATCTGAGTAAGGGGCTATGACATTCCAAGGGGAGCCTGATCTCTGTGCTCTCATGTGCAACCTAGTTTGTTGGTTTGTTTGCTTGTTCATTTATTTATTTATTCATTTATCTATGCTCTATATTTGAGTTCTTACATCATTATGTACATCCTTGATCATATTGCCCACAGTGTATTAAGCAGAATGTCAGTGGCTCTGGGAGCACTGTGTACCATGAGCAGGTGCATGAGTTTCTGGGGGTGGGATCCCCAGGAGACTTCCCTTTCCCTCTTCATCTCAATGATTCTGTCTTCTTGACTCTGACAGGCATCTGGGGCCTTTCTATTCTGGAGTCTCACTCTGGGAATATGTGAGGAGCCCAGTCTTGTCATACATCTTTTCTCATCTCCTGCCTGCAGAGGATAGGCAACACTGAGCTTGTGAGTGGTGCTGGTGCCCCTCCCAGAAGATCTTTCTTGGTGAAGCAGGACATTGTCCCTCAGGCCCTCTGAAAGAACCTGTACAGAGGGTGTGCTATAGGCCTTTGGCAGTGGCGTCTCCCAACAGGTCTTCTTCACGGAGCTCTGTGACCAACTCCCATAGGAGCCCTAGCATTCATTTGCCCACATGTGTAACCAGGGTCATCTCTGCCTCCAACCTCCCAGGAGAAAGATACAGGGCCTGCTGGGTCCTTATAGGATGACCTCACAGCTGGCCCATTGGACAAATGAGATAATGTAGTTCAGTAACAGGGTGAAGCATGAGGGAATCAGAAAATGCCATCCATGCAATGAGGTTCAGGAAAGTCGGGAAGGTCAGAGTCCAAATGAAACACTCAACAAGGCAGAAGGGACTAATGCAACTCTGTCAGCCACCACCTGCTCTGTAAACCTACTAAATCTGCAGTTTAAAAGACAGAGCATTTCAGATGATCTTTAAAGACACAGTCATCCCAGTATAGTCTCTTAGTGTAAAACTCATATAGCTGCAAAAACCAGGAGAACAGAAAGCAGGGCCTCAAGAGAAAGGATTTTTTTGATCTTCCATGTGGAGGTGGCTGAGCTGGGGGGCCGGCGCCTGCAGCCACCACTGCAGGGACCTGGGACTGATCCTCTGCCTGTTGAGCAGAAGAGCTGTAATCTTCTCCTCCTCAGATGACCTCCAGGGCATCCCTTGGTCAGACAACAGGCAGGGAGTTCACTTTGTTTGATTTACCTCCTGACTTATTTTTTAAATCCTCTGCAATTTCAGACCAGACACAAAGTCTGGCCTCAAGGACAGGGGCAGGAGCACAGATGATGTGCATGAGAAGCATCCCAATGTACCTTCCCCAGGGAGGCAGATAAATTTCCTGGGATACCCTGCTGCACCTTCCATGGAAAACCCTATGGAAGGAATATTTGCTTATGGGAATGACAAACTTGGTGGCCTTCAACCAATCCCCATATCAGCCAATGCAGGTCCTAAGGCATCCGAGATTGACAGGTAAGTGACCCGTGATCCTCTTGAGATCTGGATCAATCCCCTATCTGAGGTTGCTGGGTCTACAGCAATCCAGTAATCAACCTCAACTTTTGATCATTCACCTCCTCATACCAATGTGTTCCTGCCACCGCTGTGTCCCATCCCTCCCAGCACGAGGGTCCCTGCCCTGAGTGATAACTCGTGTCCCTGCCTGGTGAAACAGAAATGATAACATCGATGGCATTCAATCTTGTGATGTCTTAGGTGGCAAACAGGCCTGCTGTCTTGGAGAAAACTAAAGGACAGGTGCGAGCCAGTTGGGATGATTTTCAAGGTCCCCCAAGACAGGCATCTGGCTTGAAACCTGAAGGACAAGGGCTGACCAGGTGGAGGAGATGAGACATGGGGGAATGTAACCCTGGATAGTATAAACATGGCTCGGTGGTACCCACAGAGCAATGGTGGGGGCCAGAGCTGGCTGGTAACTCTGCACTTGGGAGCTAGACTGGCAGGACTGCCCAGGGCCATGCAGTATTGGGAGGGGCTGCATCTGTGGGCTGGGCACTGGGCAACCAAGCTGAGGTGCCAGAGATGTGTGGGTACAATGTCATTCCTCTTGTTTTAGAGGCACACTCTCTGAGACTAGGCCTGAGATGCTGGCCTGAGGTAGCCCCAAGATGGCCCCCGGGTCTCTGCCAGGGCTCACTGGAAGTGCAGGGACCGACCATTATCGGCCCAGAGGAAGGTGGAGGAAGAAAGGAATTTAGTCTTGTTTCCTTGATACTGAGGTAGGGATTGGACAGTTGTGAGTTGGAGTCTTAGGGGCACTGGAGGTGAGACAAATGACTTCTGTCTTCTCAACCCAGTCCTCTGTGTCTGGTGACTTAGGACCACATGTACTGATGTGACAGGTTTGAGCCCAGAACCTGGACGGTGGCAAGGAATTGAGGGTTTGCAGGCTAGGCAAAGGGTACGCCCTGCTGGCCTGCCCACAGAGTTCTACTATGCAGGACTGGGAGAGGCGACCATCATTCTCATTTCAGGGTGGAAGAGATGGGTGTAATCAACTTCCACCAGATAGGTGGTTGGTATTTTCTCATTCTCCAGGGTTAGTCCTGTTCCAGGCTCTTGGTGCCAGTTCTGCTGGCAGGGCAGACATGGGCTGGAGCAGGAGCTTAAATTGTCTTGGTGACATGATTTGTGCTGCTTGACACCTGTGTGAATCTGGATATTTCTATCTGATGCCATGGTAATCTGTTACAAGGCCATTGCTAGGGCAACGATTGGTCAAGGCTAGGTCATCTGTCTGCCGAGGCATTCTGTTACTTTGGAGATTATTCCTCATCTGGCACACTTGGAACACTCTCCCATATGTCCACCTTCCTCTTTAGGCATTCTTTCCCAAATGTTTCAATCTTGCCTTTTCTATGAACCTGGGTAACAGCTAGGTCATTGACCACAGCTCATGAGTCCACTGTACGCTTACCTTGGACCATGTCTGTCTGCACATGCATTGAAGGAGTGATGGCCTGCCTGGCGTTCTGCCCATGGCCAGGGTTCCCCTCCTACTGTCCTCCAGGAACCCCTCTGAGTGGAGCAGGGACTTAACTCTAGTCCCTGTTGGGCTTATTCTTCATCCTGAGCCAACTCATGCATGAACCAAGCTCTGGCTTTTCCTCATGTCAGCTGCACATAGCAAAGTCTGCCTTCCTAAGAGGCTGTGGCTGTGAGCTCAGGCTAAGTGCTAACCCAACAGTGAGACGTGTTTGGGTGCTACACTCTGGCCCATCTGCACATGTTCCTTTTCCAGCTTGTGCAGCTGGTCCACAGTATCCAGACTGCATCAGGGCACACAACCATAGTTGTGTACTGTGATCTGGCCTCTAAACAATAAACTCCCTCTGACCATCCTCCCTGAGGTCATAGAAAAGGATGCATTTACTGAGTCAGTGGTCACAAAACATGAGTATGAAGCCATTACTTTGCTCCAATCAAGACATCCTCCCCAGCAGCACAATGAGAACTTTGGTCCCACTGGGCTGGATGGGTAATGGCTCCCCTTCAGTCTCTTCAAGACTGAGACACTAAAAGGGATTTTGTTGAGGCCTTTGCATCTGTCTCCTTTGAGACTTTGAGGGTGGGACTAATCAGTGGTGTTTCCAAATGAGATGCAATGTTTTTGATTCACTAACTTGGAGGGGGATCCAGGGGGACCAGGGCATCCATGTGGCCTTCCTACTGCAATCGTTATCCCACAGTCCTGGGAACCCAAGTTAGTCTGGCCAGCTGTTAAGTAAGTCTTTTCCAATGCTACTTTCTGGAACTGAAGGCAAGATCAGAGGATGTGTCCATGTAACCAGAGGTCATGGGTCAGGACTCTGCTTACTGCCCAACCATCTACATATCTAACTCATAGCAGTGGGTAGGGGAGCACTGGGCAGTATTCTGCATCTCTGGCTATAGCATCAACTTCAGCCTTTTACCCAATCTGCACACACTCCTTTTCCCAGTATAGGATTACTGAATAAGGGGATTTAAGTTCCTTTGCAGAAAGACTGGGGGTTGCTGGGATGGTTCAGCCTCCCTCTTCATGGGGACACCTGTTATCTCCTTCAGTTAGTAGGTTCTGATTCTGAGATGGAACTAAATCTGGGCAAGGGACTGTGACTTGCCATGGTGACCCTGATCTCTGTGCTCTCATGTGCAACCTGGTTTATTTATGTTCTATACTTGAGTTCTTTTATCATCACGTACATCCTTGATGGTGTTGGCCATTGTGTATTAAGCAGAACGCCAGTGACCCTGGGAGCACCATGTCCCATGAACAGGTGTATGAGTCTCTGACAGATCTCCCAGGAGCTATCACCTCCCTGTTCATCTCAGTGATTCTGCCTGTCTTGACTCTGACAGGCATCTGGAGCCCTTGTATTCTGGACTCTCCCTCCAGGATGATGTGGAGTGCCTGGTCTTGTAACACATCTTTTCTCAGCCCCGGCTTGCAGAGAACAACCATCACTGAGCTTGTCAGTGGTGCTAGTGCTCCTCACAGAGTATTTTATCCTGGTGAAGGAGGACATAGTCCCTCAGGCCCTCTGAATGAACTTGTGTATTGGGTGTGTTATGGGCCTTCTGCAGTGGCGATTTTCAGCATATCTGCTTCATGGAGCTCTGCCATCATCCCCTGCAGGGGCACTAGCCTTTTCTTGCCCACTTGTGTAATGAGGGTCATTGCTTGCAGGCTCCCAAAACAAAGACACAGGGCCTGCCAGGTCCCACAGGACCAGCTCACAGTTTGTTCCCTGGATGAATGAGATACTGGATTTCCGCCATGGTGTAAGGCATGGGGGAAGCAGAAAATTTCGTGAATGCAGTGACTCAGGGAAGGGAAAGGTCAGAGTCAAAACAAAACTCAACCAGGTGGGAGAGACTAATGTAGCTCTTTCAGCCACCACCTCCTGTGAAAACCTACTAAATTTGCTACTTAATACAGAAACCATTTCAGATTATCTGTAAAGACAACTCATCTCAGTATAATCTCTAAGTGTAAAATTCGTATAGCTACAAATGCCAGAGGAACCAAACACAGGGTTCCTTTTGAGGGATTGAACCCAGAGCTTGAAAGGTGGCTGGGAGTTGAGGGTTTCCAGGGTGGGCCCTACTGGCATCCCCTCAGAGTTGGTCCTCCATCACTTGTGTGGAGGAGGCTGAGCTGGACAGACTTGTCTGCCACTACCACTGCATTGACCTAGGGCTCTGTGGTCCTGCTGGTGGTCCTTCGCCTTGTGAGCAGAAGAGGTCCCCTCCACAGCTTGGCCTCCAGGGCATCTCTGGAATAGGCAAGAGGCAGGAATTCACTTTGTTCAATTAATCTCCTGACTTGTTTTACAAATTCTCTGCAATTTCAGACATGAAATTCAGACAGAGCTCAGCATCAGAAACAGGGGCATGAGCACAGAAGGTGTGCCTGAGAAGCACCCCAGTGTTCCTCCCTCAGGGAATCAGATAAAAGTTCAGAGATACCCTGCTGCAGACCCCAAGGAAAGCCCCATGGAAGGAATCTTCCCTACTGGGAATGAGGATCTTGTTGGCTTTGAAGTAAATCCCATGTCAGCCACTGCAAGGCCTGAGGCATCTCTGATTAACAGGCAAGTGACCAGTGATCCTCTGGAGATCTGGGTCAGTCCCTTCTCTGAGGTTTCTGAGTCTACAGCAAGTAAATAATCAACCCCAACTTTCGATTACTCACCTCACACCAGTGTGTTCCTGACTGCCCTGCCCACCCCTCCCAGCAAGACAGCCCCTGCCCTAAAAGATAAGCTGTGTCTCTGCATGGTCGAGCAGTAGTGGTGGTATTGATCGCATCAATTTTGTGATGCCGTATGTGGTCGACAGGCCTGCTGTCCCAGAGAAATGATGCTAAGGAGATGTGGACACAATGCTATTCCTCTCGTTTGAGGCAAACTCTCTGAGACTAGGCCTGAGATGCTGACCTGGGGTAGCCCCAAGATATCCCCCACTCTGCTGGGACCCACTGCGAGTGAAGGGGCCAACCATTATGGGCCCAGAGGAAGAAGGGGGAGGAAGGAAATTTATTCATGTTTCCTTGACTTTGGGATAGTTGTGAGTTGTAGTCTTAGGGGCACAGCAGGGAGCAGATGACCTCTGTCTTCTCAGCCCTGTCCTCCTTGACTGGTGACTTTGGGCCATGTGTACAGATGTGACAGGATTGAGTCCAGAGCTTGGAAGGTGGCTAGGGGTTGAGGATTTCCAGGGTGGGCCTTGCTGGCCTACCCTCAGATTTCCACTGTACATGGTTGGGAGGGATGGCCATCATTCCTCTTTCCAAGGTGGAAGAGATCGATGCAACTTCCACCAAATGGGGAGTTGGTCTACTCTCATTCTCCAGGGTTAGTTCTGTACTAAGGGTTTGGTGCCAGTCCCACTAGCAGGGAAGACATGGGCAGCAGCAGGAGTTGGAACTGCCTTGGTGAGAGGATCCTGTGCTGCTGGATCCATGTATGCATATGGTCATCTCCATCTGCTACTTTGGTGATCTATTACAAGGCAATGGCCGGGGCAGCAAATGAAAGGCCATGTCACCAGTTGACTGAGGCATCCAATTATATTAACTTGGAGATTATACCTCTTCTGGCACACTCAGCACCCTTTCCCATAGGTCTACCCTTCTTTCCAGGCTTTCTTCCCAAATCTTTCAACCTTGCCCTTTCCACGATCCTGTCCCAGAAGTTAGGTCATTGACCACAGTTCAGGAGTCCACTTATACCCTTACCTTGGACCATATCTCTCGGCACACACAGTGAAGGCACGATGCCCTGCCTGTTGTTCTGCCCTGCCTGTCATTCTGCCCATGGCCAAGGTTACTTTCCCTCCATCCTCCAGAAACCCCACTGAGTGGACCTGTGGTTTAGCTAAAGCCCAAGTTGGACTTATTTTTCATCCTGAAACAACTATGCATGAGCCAAGCTCTGTCTCTTCCTCATGTCAACTGCACATAGCAAAGTCCACCTTCCTGTGAGGCTGTGGCTGTGAGCTCAGGAGTCGTGTTGATTTAATTGTGAGACTTGACCTGGACTCTGGCTTATTGGTGCTCACAGTTATGTCATTTTCTTTGGACCCCAGTGCTAGATGCTTGATTCCAGTCTTGAAGGACCTCTTTGTTTCAGGACCAATGACCCACCTTAAGGGTTGGTGGGTCTGACAGTAGCCAGCCTGTGATGGGCAGTTTTGGCCAAAGGGTGACTTGGACCCCATGGTCTGACATTCTCTTTTTACCAGGGATCAAGGTCAACTGAGAAACTGGTTTTTGTGACATATTTCTCTTCTTTAGGAGGCATAGCCTTGACCCAGTACCTTAGAGATCATCTGTTGGGACTAGCCTGAGGCTCCTGCTGGCTTCAGTCTCTATTATGAGATTTTTCCCAGTCATGCGGTCCACACAAGCCTGGCTGTTTTTACTATAGCCTAGAGCTGCTGCAGACCCCTGCCTGTCACTGAGCCCCACACATAGCTACTAGCTTCTAGTAGTATCTGATAAACAGGTCATGGCAGCATGGCCAAGTGTGGCATGTGTTGCCTTCAAAGCCCTTATGGAATCACCAACCATCATGTTCCTTTTGTTGTGGTAGACACACAAAAAGCAATAATCTCTTACTCTGGAGGGTATGTCCTGGCATACACTAAACTCCTGTGACCCTAAAGTTCCAATGATGTAGCAGCCCCGACTCTATGTAGGGTTTGTCTCCTACCCTTCAATGGGCCTGAATCTCTGCATCCAGGTTACTTCCACTACATACTCTCATGTCTGATGAAGGAAAGGTTATCAAGACAGTGACCAGTGTGATACTCTGCAGCATGTGCAAATGACCCAAATTTTTCAGATTGCATCAGGGCAGAGAATAGATCTAAAATGACCCTGAGGATAGACCAAGGGTGTGTACTGTTGCCCATTTCATGCACAGTGGATGCTTCTGACCATCCTCCTTGATGCCACAGAAAAGAATGTATTTGCCGGGCCAGTGGTCATAAACCTCGAATGTGAAGCTTTTGCTCTTCTCCAATCAAGTCATCTTACCCAGCAGGACAACTAGCTCTGACATCCCAAGGGGCTGAAGGGACAGCACTTCTGTTCAGTCTATGCAGGGTCAAGGCTCAAACACTAAATGAGGATATTTTGGTACCTCTGCATCTGCCTCTTTTGAAGTTTTGAGTGTATGACTTATCAGTGATTTTTTTTCTGAGATGCAATGTTGTTGATTTACTAATATGTCAGAGGATCCAGGAGGATCAAGTTATCCACATGGCCTTCCTATTACAATAGCTCTTATCCCACAGTCCTTGGAACCCAAGTTAGAGTTTGGCCAGCTGCTCAGTAAGTCCATCCCAATGCTACTTTCTGGAATTGAAGGCAAGTCCAGGAGGTGAGTCCATGTACCCAGAGGCCATGAGTCAGGACTCTGCTTATTGCCCAAGTCCCCCTCAGCAGGGTGGGAGAGAGCACATGACAAAAATCTGTGTCTGTAGCTACAACACCTGAGCGTTTTATTCACTTGAAAAATCTACATGCTCCTTTTCCCAGTATAGGGTTAACTGAATATGTGGCTTTAAGTCCCTTTGGAAAGATGGGGTTGCTGTGATGGTGCAGGTGTCCTCCTCATGGGGACACCTGTTCTGTTCTCTCCTTCAGTCAGTAGGTTCTAAGTCTGAGATGGGACTGAATCTGAGCAAGGGGCCATGACTCTCCACGGGAGCGCTGATCTCCGGGGACCCACATGAATCCTTGGTCATACTGGCCGATGTGTATTAAGAAGAACTTTGGTCGCTCTGGTAGCACTGTATCCACAGAGCAGGCACAGAGGCTTCTGTGGGTCAGGGCCCCCAGGAGCCATTCCCCTCCTTGTTCATCACCATGATTCTGCCCATCTTGACTCTGATAGGCATCAGGAGCCCTTCTATTCTGGACTCTTCCTCCAAGGTGAGGTAGGGAGCCCAAACTTGTCACATATTTCCCCTTGGCCCCTGCCTGCAAAGGATAGCCACAACTAAGCTTGGCACTGGTGCTGGTGTTCTTCACAGAGCATCTGTGTCATCCTGGTGAGAGATCCCAACATTTCCCAGGTCCTCTGGAAGAATCTGTGCTGCGGGTAGGTTATGGGCCTTCTTTAGTGGTATCTTTCAGCCTGTCCACTTCCTGGCACTCTGTGATCCTCCCCTGCAGGAGCCCTAGCCTTGAGTGCCCACTTTTGTAAGAGGGTCATTGTTACTTCCAGCCTCCCAAGAGAAAGACATGGGACCAGCTGGACCCCCACAGGACCACCTCAGCCTGCCCCCTGGAAAAATTAGATGTTGGATTCCAGCAACGGGATGGGGCATGAAGGAAACAGAAAATGCCATGGATGCTATGAGGCCCAGGGAAGGGGAAGATCGGAGTCCAAACAAAACACTCAAGCAGGAGGGAGAGACTAATGCAACTCTGTCAGCCACCACCTTATGTGAAAATCTACTAAATTTGCTATTTAAGAGACAGAGCTTGTCAGATTATCTTTTAAAACACACCATTGCCATATAGTCTGACAGTGACAAACTTACCTAGCTTCAAATGGTATAGAGGAACAGAACATAGGGGCTTCCCTAGTTCAGGATTTTTAGTGCTTCTCTGTGGTGGAGGCTGAGCTGCGCAGCCTACTCCTGCCACCACCACTGCAGGAACCTAGTCTCTGCCCTGCTATGGTGGCCTTCAGCCTGCTGAGCAGAAGAGCTGGGGGTTTTCCCCCAGCAGGGCCTCCAGGGCTTCCCTCTGCTCAGGTGCCAGGTAGGGAGTTCACTTTATTCAATAACCTCCTGTCTTGTTTTTCAAAATTCTCTGCAGTTGCAACAGAAAGAGGAGCCTGGTCTCAGGGACAAGGACAGAACCACACATTGTGAGGATGGGGAGTACCCCAAAGTGGCTCCACCAAGGTAGCAAGAAAGAGCCAGGAGATGACTTACTGCAGCTCTCCGGGAAAGCCCCAAGGTGGGAATCCTGCCCAACCAGGAATGAGAAGCTTGGTTGCCTCAAACCAAGCCCCATCCCATCCAGTACAGGGCCTGAGGCATCCAAGAAGGACACATAAGTGACTGGTGATCCACTCCTGACATCTGGAGTCAGTCCCCTCTCTGAGGCTGCTGGCTCTGCAGCAATTGAGTGGTCAGTCCCAAGTTTCAGTCACTTGCCTCCTCACACTAATGTGTCCCAGCCTCTGCTGTGCCTCACTTCTCCCAGCCAAGGGTCCTCACCCAGAGGAGGAGGTTTTCCTTGCCCGGCAGAGATTTCACGGCAGCTTCGATGACTCTCAACCCTGTAATGTCTCACATAGCTGACAGGCCTACTGTCCTGAAGAAAACTCAAGGCCAGGACCTGACAAGCTGGGGTGGTCAGGGAGGGCTCCCCTGGTGGGTGTCAGGTCTGAGATCTGAAGGACAGGTCTGACCGGGTAGAGGACCAGAGACACGGGGGACTGTGACCCTGAATGCACAGAAACAAGGCTGGGTGGGGGATCACAGAGCTAAGGCTGGGGCTAGATCTGACTGGCGACTCTGCACTTGGGAGTTGGATTGATAAGTCTGCTCTAGGTCTTGTTGGGCCCAGGAGTGGCTGTATCTGTGGGCTGGGCACGTTCATATCTGGTGTGGAGTTGAGGAGATGTGAGCACAGTGCTACTCCTCTTGTGTGAGAGGCAAACTCTCTTGGACTAGACCTGAGACACAGGGCCTGAGGCAGTCCCAGTATGGCTCCTGGTCTCTTCCTGGCACACTGGGAATGCTGGGACCAATCACAATGGGCCCCAGAAGAAGGTGGGAGCAGAAAAGAATTTAGTTATGTTTCCTTGACATGGGATGGGGAGTGGACAGTTGGACTGAGGAGTTTTCTGGAAACTGTGGTCTGAGGGGTACTAGAGGCAGGGCAGATTACCTTTGTTTCTGTAAGTCCGGTCCTTCTTGACTGGTGATTTAGGACCCCATGTCCTGATGTGACTAGATGAGGCCCAGAGTTTGGCAGGCTGCTGGGAGGTGGGGGTTGTAGGCCAGGTAAGGGATGGGCTCTGCTGCCCACAGAGGGCCATGGTACATGGGTGGGAGGGATGATTGTCCAGCCACATCAACCTCAGTGTCCACCCCTTGATATGCAGATCTGAGAAGCAGTACCAGGAGCTCGCCAGAAAACAGGGCATGTTTCTCAGAGACACAGAGGAAAAAGAGACTCCAGGCTCTGAGGTGAGTCAGGGTGCTTGTTGCAGGCAAGGCCTCCTCATCTGCAGGACCTAGCCTGGCCTTGGCCAGACACTTCTGGCTCCTGAATCTGAGTCTCCTAAAGTGGGTGGCAAGTAGGGGAGAAGCTGCCCCAACTTCTGCCTCATGCCAGGCTCCAGATGAGGAGGACCTCAGATGCACACTCTCCCGTGGGGTCCTGACTTCTCACCTCAGACCCAGGAATATCCCCACCCCTAAGCACTCCACCCCCAAACACCAGCCTCCTACTCACACTGACAGGCGCTCTCAAGAAGGGAGAGGCCAGAATCACCTCCTCACCTCTGTCCTCAGCCCTCTACCCTATGGCCCTGCTCACGACATTCTCACAGCCTCTGCCCAGGTCTTGGCAAGCCAGTGAGAGGGTTGGGGGACCTGAGTGACAGAGAGAGCCTGTAATTCCATAAACAAGGGAATAGCAGGGAAGGATGACTGGTGATGGTCTTAAGACAAGAGTGTCCAGGTGGCCCGGCCTCCACCTCTACAGGAGCAAGGCCAAGAGCAGGTATCCCCTAGAAAGGAGCAGCTGTCAGGCAGTGAGTCTTCCACACCAGACTCAGCTTGCCAGGCTTTCCTCCTGAGAGCTAATTCCTGAAGAGATGAATAGCTCTGAGAAGTCCATGGTTGGGGGCAGAGGAAGAGGAGTGCTCATGTTCCTACCTCAGGGGTTCCCAACCTGTGTTCTGACCCAGGTCCTCTCTCAGATCCCCCAGCTGGAGGGGGACACAGATGGCATTAGGGGCATGAATTCCAGCTGGATTCCCAGGCTTGCGATTCCTAGGGTCCATCTGGGGAGAAGGGGGTGAGAAATAGGATGAAGATAAGCAGGGAGGTGGTCTCCACTGGACCCCATATGGCTCTGCATGGAAGTAGCCAGTCACTGGGGGTGGGAGCAAGGTGGAGTGTCCCTGACCAGACAGCTTCTGCTTCTGTAAGGGTGGGGATGCCCTGCAGAAGAGGCTGCTGGGATTCTGAGCAGCCCAGGCTTTCCCATGAGAGAGCCTTGGCAGCTCCTAATCGGGTCTCAGTTCACTCAGCTCAGCCCACAACTGCCAATTACTGCTGTGTGACCTCAGACATGTCAGTGAACCCCTCTGAGCTCCATTGTTCTCATTGAGAAACATGGGAATTATTCCTACAAGCAGGATATTACAGAACATCCTGGCTTTCACAAACACTATTTATTGACACAGTGTCCAGAACTTTGAGCTTGGCTCCCAGTGGTATTTTACTAGCATAAGGTTGTTTCTGTAGGAATACTGATCACCCTTTTCTCCCTCCAGCATCCCAACTCTCAGTGAAGCAGCACCGGCCTGTGTCTCCAGCCAGGAACAGAGCACCTCAGGCCTGACATAGACCCCGGTCCAGACCCTGGACTCTGACCCTGAACCTGACCTCTCTGTTCTATCCTGAAACTTGACCCCTGGGAACCACCTCAGCCTACTTGGTAACCTTTCTCCTTCTACTCCAGACATCCTGGCTACGCCCAAAGGATCTTCCCCACCCCCAACTACATCCCCTGGCCTGCCCCCTGCCCCCTCTACACTGCCAGTCTGGAGGTTGCCACTGGGGCTTCTCCTGTCCTGAAGCCATCTGGGGTCAGCTCGTGGCCTGACTTCCTACTTAGCCTCTCCCCAACAGAGCCAGAGGCAGAACAAGAGGTGCTCAGTGGCAAGACTGGGCAGAGCAGGACAGAGTCCCCAGAGCCCTCCCTTCAAACACTGCTCTGATCTCTATAGGACAAGGGGACTTCAGGGAAGGTTCCTGCCTCAGCCTATCTCCTCATGTAAATGCAGGCAGACGGTGGATGGGAGGACGGGGGTTCTCTGCAGATCAGGAGGATGGGACAAGGAGATAGCTTGTCCTCAGAGGGCTGGACCATGAGGAGACACAAATCGGGCTTGAGTGCAAGGTTTGAGGGTCCTGGGTTCTGAGGGCTAGGGGCGGTCCTGGTGGCCCTGCCTGGAAACAGACTGGGATAATACTACATCTGGATAGAAGAGAGTGGACACTACCATCCAAGTCCAAGTTCAGATGGGGAGCTCAGAAGGGTGGCAACTCCTGTCCACTGCATGGCACCCCCCGAGACTGATAGTGGAGGGACCTGACCTCATGCCCAGATGGGACCCCGGGGGGCTCAGGAATCTCTCCTAGGCCTCGCCACCCTCATGGTCACCATGCAGGTCGCCACTGCCACCCACTCTGGCCTCCAGAGCAGTTTCTCCCCTTCGCGGCTTTGCCTTAAAGTGAACCCAAGAGCTACTCCTGCTGGGCTGGAATATTGAACAGTCTTCAGGTAGTGCTCAGGGTGGTCAAGGGTCTTCTGAGGCTGGACAGTTTGGTTCCTCACCTGCAGCGCACCGGGAGGTCACACCTGTGCAAGAATGAATTCAAGTTAAGAAAATATCCGCTCCCCAACTCCTCAGTGGGAAGCAGAGGACCCTCCCCTGCCCCACCTTCTTGGGAATCCCTGTTAAATGTTGAATTTGGTAGACTAATCATTAAGCACAACCACTGTTAGCAAGAAATTGTGTGAATTTATACTGAAATAAATCACCTTAAAATTCAAAATAATAAAGACTCCAACTTCATCACTTCCTGGTAATTTTACCACATTTCACCACTATTCCTGGAAGTTGGTTATATCTGTTTGGTGGAACTGTATGTGGAACTGTGGGAGCAGGCGCTGCCCAAGTCTCCCAGTCCCAGTAACACAGGTGAGGCCATGTGGGCAGCTTGAAATCAGCAAAACCCTGGAGGCAGAGCTTGACTGTTTTGCTGATTGTCTAGACTTTAGCGAAAGTGATGGAGGTTATGTCATACAGGAGATTAAAGGTACACACTTGCTGTGTCTTTAGGAGGTTCATTCTTCAAACATTGAAGAATGATTCCTCAGAACCTTGAAACTGTTACCTAATTCAGGAAAGGTGTTGTCAGGTCAGTGATATATTGATGAGTGAGGGATGTCCCAGCACACACGGTTAACATAAAAGGAAATACCCACCAGAACATTACCCTAACTTGCCAATGAAGCCAGTAACTTCTTTGCTGAGCCAATTTGTGATGGAGTTTCTTCCAGGTGATTGTGTCAGAACCTAGGAGATTGGTGGCTACCAGTTGGCTGAGAGAATGAGAGTATAGCATAAGCCAGCCAAAGCATGTGTAAAGTCAATTGACAGTTTGGATGTTCTGTAAATTGGGTACTAGGTAGCCTTTCCATCCAGCTATCCTTTCGATCCTCAAAGGACTGGTTGCAAGACCCTTGGAGGATACACCTGGAGGATACCAGAATCTAAGAATGTTCAAGTCCTTGAAATAAAATGGTGCGGTATTATATAACGCATGAAAATCCTCCCATGTTCTTTAAATCACTTCTAGATTGGCTGTAAAACCTAATAAAATAGAAATACCATATAAATTATTGTTAAACTGTGCCATCTTTATTTGTATTATTTTTAATACTATATTATTGCTTTGTATTGTTTATTCCTGATAATTTTTCATCTGAGATTGCTTGAATCTGAGGAGGGAGAAACCGGGAATAGGAGGGTCCACTGTATTACAGCATATCAAGACATTCCCCTTACCTGCAGGAGATGGACTCCAAGATCCCCAAGTCAATGCCTGAAACCAAGGGTAGTACCAACCCTACATATGCTATGGTTTCCTTATACATACATACTTATGACACATATTAATTTATAAATTAAGCAGAGTAAGAGACCAATAACAGCTAATAATAAAATAAACACTTGTCACAATACGGTGTTCACAATTTCACCGCTAGAAATTTCCTTCAATTGTAGATCTGAACCTCAGCATACAATGGTTGTTTTTTCCTTATTAAGTGGGGAACTCCCCCATTTTCACTGAAAGGATGCATTTCATTCTTTCTTTTTTTTTGAGTTGGAGTCTCACTCTGTCGCTCAGGCTGAAGTGCTGTAGCGCACTCTTGGCCACCCCAGTGTCGACCTGCTGTGTTCCGGCGATCCTTCCACCTCAGCCTTCCAAGTAGCCGGAACTACAGGTGTGAGCTACCATGCCCGGCTAAATTTTTATTTATTGTAGAAACAAGATCTCACCAAGTTGCCCAGGCTGGTCTCAAACCCATGGGCTCAGGCAATCCACTCACCTTGGCCTCTAAAGTGCTGAGATTGCAGGATGAGCCACTGAGCCCGGATGAAAGGAAGCATTTTTACCACTCTTTGGTGTATCTGAGTTGCAAGCATCACTCCTCTTGTGCTTTGGGGCCATGGTTAAGTGAAAGAAGAGTCCTTGAACACAAATTCTTTGCAGCCTGATGGATCTGATTACAGAGGTTTTCCAAGTAATCAGGTTCAGGGAATGTGCGCAGCCTGGACACCTATACAGAGGGATGATTCCCACCTGGCAGGACAGAGCGAGACCACCCAGCATTCCATGAAGCACTCACAATGGATTGCAATTTAGAACTTACGAATTGTCTATTTCTGGAGTTTTTCATGAAATATTTTTGAGTCGAGGTTGATGATGTAACTGAAACCACATAATCAAACTGCAGGTAAGGGGGCCCCACCGTAAGACACATGGTTGAGAACTTGCAGTTGAACATGTAGCAGCACATCACTACTGCCTCTGAATCTGGATCAGCCCCTGGAGCCCACACTCAAAGCACAAACACTTGCTGGGATGTCCTCCCTTCCAGGGGGCAACCCAGCACCTGCATCACTGCTGCCAAGCCAGCTCTTCTGCCCAGAAGTCACATGGTTGGTACCTCAGGTGTCCATCACCTGAGCACCCCAGGTCTGGGCCCATCCCACTGCTGTCAGGGCATTGCTCTGGGACACAGTGTACCCACCCCTTAGGGATACCAGCAGGGAGGGTATAGCTGAGCTCATCAGAGTCAGGCAGGCTGAGAACCTCTGGGCTGGCCTGAGTTCTGACCTCATCCTGGGGTTCAGCACCTCGAGACTTCCTAGTTTCTCTTCCTGCTCCTCCCTTCATGGACCTGGTGAAGAGGGCATCGGCCTTAAAATGTTTCTGACCACAGGTGGAGCCTGGACAGCCACTTTCTGCTCCAAAGGTCCAGGGAACTCTAGAGCCATCAGCTACGTGTTGCCCCTTGTTCTCTTTTGATTTGAAAACCACCTCCCCTTCGTTTCCACAGCCTGTGTGCACCTTGAACCCCCATTACTCACACTCTGCCCTCTGACCCCCTCTCTGTAGCCCTGGCAACCAGGTTTCTCAAAGGGGACGGTGTCTGATGTTCTTGGCTCCTCGTTGGAGCTAGTCCCTGGGCTTCAACTCACCCAGCTCCCTTGAGAACAGCCTCCTGATGGGAAGTAGGGAGTATCCTCCTCCTCCCCACACACCTGGGCACGCAGCCCCAGGGAAGACGCTGGGTCCTGTGAACCAGGGGCAGTGTCAGCCCACTGGCCCCTTAGGGGTCAGCCCTACAAGCAGGGCTCACTCCAGGTCACTGACCTTTCCAGCTTTGGGATGAAATTCTAATTGGAGTGTGATTTCAAAATCGACCTTGGGGCATCTGTTTGCAAGCCCTGTGGAATTCAGAGCCCAGAGCTGGATCTTTAAGGGGTAGGCCTTCCTTTCCTGCTGAGATGCCTGAGGGACAAGGGGAAGGAGAAGTAGGGGAGAATGGAGGGGAGGAAAGAGGATGAATGATGGGTGGGGCGAGGGGAGGGACAAAGAAAAGAGAGGGAGGGAGGTTTAAGGGGAGGGGCAGGAGAGGAAGGAAGGGAGGGACTAAGGGAAGGAAGAAGGGGCGGGGCTAGAGAACATGGAAGGGAGGGCAGAGTGGAGAGCCAGCCCTGCCTCTCCAGCAGTCTTGCCCAGAGCCAGCAGCAGCAGTAGCAGCTGCCTACCCCAGAGTGTCCTCAGCTGTGAGCAGTCTTGTCTGCCTGTCCCTTGTCAGTTCTGATCGCAAGATGATCTACCAGGTGGTGGTGCACGGTGTCATGGGCAGGGACATAGTGGTGGATGTGGCCTATTCTGAAGGGGAATTCCAGAAAACGACAGTGAGTGAGTTGATGAAGTTGGTGGCCTCTACTGTGCTCAAGTCAGGTGAGCAAGAGGTGGGTTTGGCTCTGGGTAGTGAGTCCTGGGAGAATCCCGGGTCTCCCCCAAAGCTGAGGATGGGATAGGACTGACTGAGTCCCTAGCCAGGGTTTGGGTTGAACATGAGGTCTGGGGCCTGTTCCTCTTCCGGGCTTCTAGTGTCTGGTCTGTGGCAGGGCAGGGGTGGGACTCCCTGACTCCTGTCTGAATCTCTGTCTCCTGCTTTCTGGAGTCAGGGGTTGGGAGTTGAGCAGTAACTGGCCCTCTTTGGGGTCCCTGCTAGGCAGGATGTGGCTCCATCCTTACATCCTGGGCTCCTCCAGCACAGAAGTTCCTGTGACATCTGCTGAGATGCCCAAAAGAAGGGCCTGGTGGGCACAGACTCCAAAAAGACTGTGACCCCCGTCTCTCTCTTGGAAAACATGCTCTGACTCCTCACCCCCAGTCAGTGCTCACAGCTCTTCAGGAGCCAGGCGCTAGCTGATACAACCCCTTTCTGCCCCAGATACCACAGATTTCAAACTGATGTTCGCCACGTTCCAGCTAGACCCAGCAAAGACACTTTCGGACTATCAGATCAAGAACAAGTCCACCCTCACCATGGTGATGCAGCTTCCCGGTGGAAACTGAGGTCATGACACACCCTGGGAACACATTGGCCATCCCAGGGAAGGGACTCCTGACTGTGAAACCCCCTCAGTCCTCCTGACTGTGAAACCCCCTCAGTCCTCCTGGGTAGGCTCCATCCTGTGCAGACAGGAGTGGAACAATAAATGATTCTGAATCATAACCTTGCTTGAGCTTCTTCCTCTGACGGAGAGGGAAGAACTCTGTTCTAGCAGGGGAGGGTCTCCTGCCCAGGGCCTTCTAGCAGGCAGCCTGCTTGACCTGGTTTTGAGGGCACCCCAAGGCTGCTCACCAGCACCCCCACACTGACACCACAAAATGGGCCCACAACATCCCAGCTCATTCTTTGGTGGGTGGTTACTGACTCAGGGTACCTGAATATCTGGTCCTCAAAGTCAGGGAGGGGACAAAAAGACCAGAGACTTCCTGTCCAACCCCACAGGGTGCCCCTCGACCCCACACCCATCCCTCCCTGCCTAGGAGGGGCTGGTCTTCCCTGGGGCACTGCAGGGAGATGAACAGAAATGAGTGGGGTCCCCAGCAATGTTTCACGCACCCTCCTGAAACCTCACTCCATTAGAAAGCAGCACCCAGGGCTTCTTCCCCCACCATCCTGTGTCCTGTGCACTTCTCAGAAGCAGGAGCCCTCTGTGATGCTTCCTGCTCTTGTCTGCTGGGTGTGGGGTGGGAGGTCCCAGCCAGGTACAGCAGGATGTGGGACCATCATGCCCTGTGACTGTATGGCTGTGAGCTGGCACCTCCTGGGCCCTGTGTCACCTACACATGGGGACCCAGTACCTAGTTCCCACAGGCCTCCTCTACAGGTGACATTAGACACCAGCCCCTTTCTCAGAAAAGTTGTTTTCTTCCCAATCTGAAAGCACAGGGTGAAACAGGAGGGGCTCAGAGCTCTCTCTAGTCCCTTCTGGGAGGAAATGTGAGCCAAGAATCCCAATTTCAGGCAGGTGTGGAAATAGACCACTCAGGCAGTCCTGGATCGGGCTTGGTCAGAGTCTGAGCTAAGAGCCAGGATGAGGCTGACTGGGATGGATGACTAGGTCCATATAAAGAGTTTTCTCCTCACCCCCAGTGATCTGGAGGATGAGGAAGTCCCTGGAGATGGCCCTGGGTGAACATCCTATGGAAAGGAGGCCTATTCTTACCAATACTGAGGGATTATTCCTGGGATGGGACCTCTGACTTTCAGGATCCCAGGGGGTTTTGAAGGTGCAGGGTGGCCTCTGGCCCCGGATTCCATTGACCCCTCAAACATTCTCCTCCCTGCTGGGAACTCCCCTACCATAGAAATCAGACAAAGGCCAACTTCCTCCCACACCTTCTTAAGTCCCACCCAGAACCTGTCTGCACCCTGTGACTGTGCCGCCCTCCCTGGAGCTCTGTCGGGTTCTGGGCTGAGGGTCTCAGGGAGGAGTGCCAGCTCAAGGCAAGAGTGAGGCTGTGGCACTGTCAAGCTCACTTGTCCTGGATGGGGGTGCACACATCGAGGACAGGAATCACTCCTCAGAGAACCCTCAGGTGCCGCCTCAGGCCTAGCCTTGGGTTCTCACTGCAGGCTAGTCTGTACAGGTCTGCTGAGACTCAGGCCATGAGGGTGGGGGGGAATTTCCATTGGACTTCCCCTAACACCAACCCGTGTGACTGCAACTGGAAGTCAGGCTGACAGGCACTGGGCTTAAAGCCTTTGGACTCCGCCCTTCTACTGAGCGGGGGTGGGGCAGGGACATGAGAGGCCCAGGACATTCAGTACATTCCACAGAGCCCATGGGATGTGAGGCTGTGGGGGCCTTATGGGCTGTCTGTAAACCGAGGAGGTGCTACTGACTGCTCTGTCACAGCACTGTGGAGCTGAAGGGCTTTGGGCATGGGACAGAGGTGGGGAGCTCTGTCCAGGTCCTTTGAGGTGCTCTGTGGGCTGTGCAGGCTCTTTTCCTGGGTTGAGGGGGTTCTGAGCAGGCGATGATGACTGAGAGTGGCTGGCACTGCCTCCACCCCATGCAACCTGTGTCCAGTCCCCCTGTCCCACCACCAGCCCTGGGAAGAGCCAAGACAGTCTGTAGCTGGGGCAGCAGGGTCTCAGGGCCTAGGATTTGGAGCCAACCCGGGCAACACAATCTGCAAAACCCAAGAGTCTCCAATAATCCTGTGTCTACTACACTTCTAGTGCCAAGGGACAGGCAGGCACCTCCCACAGCCTCTGACCAGGGCTCTGTGTAGCTGCCCACTCACATGCCTATGTCCAGCCACCACCACCATGGGTCCTGACCTGGCCCTGGGGCAGTATGGACAGCAAAGTAGTTGGCCCTAGTTCCTTCAAAGGTAAAATTTATCCATGAGAGAGAAATTTGGGGAATTTCTTGAAGTAGAAGAGAGAGGTTTCCATTAGGACTGCCCATTGCTAAGGAGTAGCAGAGCCAGGATGAAACCTCCCAACAGCTGGGCACTCTTGTACCCCTAACGGTAAAGTAAGGGTCCAGGGTAGAAGGGCTGCCTCCTGTGCGAGCAGTGGGCTGACCTCACTCCAAAGTCTCCAGAAATTCCACGTGATCCCCAGAACATTGAGCTGAGGACACAGGGGGGAAGAGGGAAGGAAGGCCTCATGGGACCAGCTGGGGGCATGGGAACTCTCCTGTCACATTGATGGGCAGGAAGAGGGTCCCCTCAGGTGTCCCTGGAGATTCTGGGACAAGCCCTCTTCCCCTGTGTGGGGTGACATTGCAGTTGATTCCTGGATGTGCACATCCCTCCCTTCCTACTCTAGGACCCTGCAAGGAGCACAGGCTCTACAGGCCTTGGGCGGGTCTTTCACAAGGGCTCCAGGCCGAGGCCCCAGATTCCATGGGTCCTGACTCCCCCTACCTGAGAAAGGCTGGAGAAGGATTCCCACACTGGGAATGGGGTCACATGTTGCATAAACTCCAGATATGTTCAGCTTCACGCCTCAGTTTCCCTTCTCTAAAACGAGAGAACTGTCTAGACCTGACACTCTCAGCCCTGTGGCAAAGTGTTGGGATAGGTGTGAAGAAGGGGTGCAGGCACTGTTGTCCCCAAGATCCAATGAGAGCCTCTGTTGTCTGGGGTGGGGTCAAGTCTGGGTGCCCACACGGCAGCCCTCATGGAGCCGAGACCTGTAGCAGAGACCTGTAGCAGAAACCAGGATTAAGGACCTGTGAGCAAGATCACAGAAATGGACACAAACAGTCATTTCCAAGATAGGCCAACAGGAGAGAATAGTAATACCCAGCAGTGGCCAGTGGATGAATCAAGGACTCATTATGCAGTGGAACACTGGGAGGCTGTGGGCAATTGCTACCTAGTGGGTATACTTGAAGAGTAGAAACTTGTTGCAACAAATTCACACTGTGACTCTATTGTGCATCTCAGGGAACACAAACACCCTGAAGGGTACTGCTGGGTTTTAGGACCTCCTGCAGCCCTTGGGGAAGGGGAGGCATCTGAGGGGTCCGGTGAGACCAAGAGGCTTGCACATTTTGATGATGACTTATAAAGTTAAGCATTCACCTACCCTGTGACCCAAGAGAGTTGAAGTATTTGCCCAAAATAAATAAACGCAGATGTCTACAAAGAGATTATACAAAATGCAAATGGAGGCTTCATTCATAATTGTCAAGAAGCAAAATCAAGTCGGGCACAGTGGTTCATGCCTGTAATCCCAGCAATTTGGGAGGTGGAGGTGAGAGGATTACCTGAGCTCAGGGGTTCGAGACCAGCCTGAACAACATGATGAGACCTCATCTCTCAAATAAATTAAAAAAAAAAATCAGCCAGTCTTGGTGGTACATGCCTGTGGTTTCAGTTACTTGGAAGGCAGATGCAGAAGGATTGCCTGAGCCCAGCAGATCAAGGGTGCGGTGGTTGTGAGCGTGCCACTGCACTCCAATCTAGGTGACAGAGTGAGACTCTTACTCGAAAGAAAAAAAGGGCAAAATTAACCCAAATGGTCATCATCAGATAAATGGCCAAACTGTGGCTCATCTCAAAATGGAATTCAGTCAGCAATAAAGGGAACAAAACTGAAACACAAAACAACATCAGTGCTCATGGACAGGACCCTACGTGAAAACAGCCAAACTTGAAGCAACACTTAAATGTGATTCCTTTTAGATGCAATTTTAGGAGAGAAAACTTGAACCTATGATCACATAAACCAGAAAAGTGGGGACCCCCTATTTTGGAACAGGAAAAAGTGTAGACTGGCAAGGAACATGAGGGAGGTTCCAGGATGAGGAAGATGTTCCGGTACTTGTGGTGTTGGTCACATGGGGTTGGGCAGTTGTCAAAAGGAAATTCACCCCTAAGTTGTGTGTGTTTCACATTGTTGACATATTCTTGGTACAAGACCATTTGATTTATCTAGAAATAAACAAGGTCTGTGAATAATGACCTCTAGTTCATGGGTTTGCTTGTTCACAGAGGTGAAAGCTGTGAATTCTGAACCTCCCTGCTGTGTGTTCCTGTTTCGGTAAATACAGATCCGGGGAACCTAAGGGGCCAGGTTTCCAGGAAGGCAGGAGATGGATTTACAGCTACAAAGGAGGAATCCAGTGTCTCCAGGGGTGTGGGGACCGACTCTGAAGAATGAATCTGAACTCCTTCTCAACATGATCCCTCCAGAGAAACCTGGTTTTTCCTTGCCGGGTCTCCAGGTCAGCTTCCAGAAAGTTAGACAACTTCCAGAAAGTTCTCTTGAACCTCTTAATGGGTGGGATCCATATACAGGAAACAGGAACCCACAGCCCTAGTAGAGTCTGAGTTTCTCTGCCTACAAGGGGGAAGCCAGTGGGCAGGGGGAAGGGAGGCTCAGGTCAGGCTTTCTGTGGAGACACAGATCCTTTAATCCTCCCCTCCTTCCTCTAGGGGCCCAGATATCCTCCCCAACTCTAGCAACATTCTGATGCTCAAAATACTGTTTGGCAAAACTGAAATAAAGCTGCCCCTTGGTCTGCGTACCGCTGACTCCCCAGGAAAGGGCAGGTTCCTTTCCTCCTGGGTCTGGGTCTCCTCACTATTCAAGAGGACACTGGGTGGGACAGACCTGGCTTTGGAAACCTAAAAACAAAACTCTCTGTAAGGGAGGGGGGAGCAGAGGGCAGAAGATGAAATGCCCTCTGGGCATGGCTGAACCGGTTTTAGGGGAGAATGGAAGTCTTACTGGTGTCCACCCTGCACGTTAAATGTGCTGCCACATGCTGGGCTGTGGCAGAGATCTGGAGCTGAGGAACCCCACAATGGTCCCAGGCCCTGCTCTCATCTTCCCAGGTGTTGGAGATGGGTATGCCCTCTTCCCAATTCCACCGTTAAGAAATGACATAGGCCGGGCCTGGTGGCTCAGCCTGTAATCCCGCGCCTTTGGGAGGCTGAGGTGAGTGAATTGCCTGAGCCCGCGGGTTCAAAACCCACCTGGGCAACTTGGCGAGACCTCATCTCTACAATAAATCAAAAACTAGCCGGGCGTGGTAGCACTCGCCTGTAGTTCCGGCTACTTGGAAGGCTGAGGTGGAAGGATTGCCAGAGCCCAGCAGGTTGAGGCTGCGGTGGCTGGGAGCGGCCACTGCACTCCAGTCTGGGTGATAGAATGAGACTCCAACTCAAAAAAAAAAAAAGAAATGACACAGGCTGAGTGCAGTGGCTCAAGCCTATAATCCCAGCATTTTGGGAGACCAAGGTGAGGGGATTGCCTGAGCCAACAGGTTTGAGAATTACCTGGGCAACTTGGCAAGACCTCATCGCTACAATAAATCCAAAAATTAGCCAGGCGTGGTAACACGTGCCTATAGTTCCGGCTACTTGGAAGACTGAGGTGGAAGGATTGCCTAAGCCTAGCAAGTCGACACTAGAGTGGCTATGAGCGTGCCACTGCACTCCAGCTTGGGTGATGGAGTGAGACTCCAACTCAAAAAAAAAAAGGAAAGAAAGAAATGACACAAAGGCTCAGAGGTTGGTGGAGTAAAGCAGTTTGGTTTTTGTTGTTGTTGTTGTTGGGTTTTTTGTTTTTATATAACTTTCTTGCAAGAATGTGTTTCTCGCAAGTAAGCAGGCACACCGGAGAAGTTACAATTGTTATTTATATACCCTAAGACACAAATTCCTCCTCTGTTTCCGCATTTGTTGAGTATTCCAGAGGTCACATTATTCTCCCAGACGTCATCTACATGGTACATACTGGTGGGTTTACAGAATCATTACAAAATTGCCTCACTTACGTGTCCTATTTGCCTATTGGCTCATAGAAACTTTATTTAGATTGGATCCTACCAGAATTCATAGCCTGCCAAAGTAAAAGGCTCATGAAAAGAGAACAAAGAAGCCAGAAGTGGGTCAGCATAAGGGAGCGCAAGACATCAAAACATGAAACCTGCGAAAAGAGAGCAAAGAAACTGAAAGTGTAAAGGGAGTGCAAGACGTTTAAACACTAGTCAGCTTCCAGATTTTTGTTTGTTTGTTTGTTTTGGGGTTTGTTTTTTTTTGAGTTGGAGTCTTACTCTGTCACCCAGACTGGAGTGCAGTGGCACGCTCCCAGCCACCACAGCCTCGACCTGCTGGGCTCCGGCGATCCCTCCACCTCAACCTTCCAAGTAACTGGAACTACAGGCACGCGCTACCACACCCGGCTAGTTTTTGATTATTGTAGAGATGAGGTCTCGAATCCACAGGCTCAGGCAATCTACTTGCCTCGGCCTCCAAAAGTGCTGGGATTACAGGATGAGCCACCAAATCCGGCCAGGTTCCAGTTTTTAAAATAAATCATTCTATTTCATACACCAGGGATGTCACGGGTTCCCGCCTCTTCCTTGTGTCCATGCCCAGCAGACTCCTCTGCAGGAAACAAACTAGTTTTGATGGCAGTTTTGGTTTTTAACTCTAGAATCACTCACTGGACAGAAAGGTGGAGGGAGGTTGATGTGAAGGTGGTCCTGCTTTCTACTGAGGGGGGAGGTGGAACAGGACAGGGAAGGGATCTTTGGGCAGGGCATAGGTGCTGCTGCAGGCCAGAGGGTTCTCCTGGTGGGCACAAGGTGTATGGGAGGTAAGGAGTCTCTTATTCCCTTTCTTACATGGTCCCTGAACAGTCTGTGCCCTGCAGATATGCAGGCTCCTCTGCTCGGAGTCCAGCCTCCTGGCTCTGCTCAGGCACCCACTGGGGACAGCATGGGGCCAGGTGGGTGCCATCTCCCTCTGTCCTCTGCTCTGCCAGGCCCTGGATTGTGTGGGTGGAAGAGTGTTCAGGAGCCTCGACCCAATCTTCAACCCCAGTTGAATCTCCCTCACTCCTTTCTCCTCCTTTAAATGTCCCCTGTGTGCAGTTTCCTCTTCCCCTCCTGGACAGGAGGAGGCTCAGGGCATAGTGTCCCTCTACAGCCCAGCTGGCCCTTTCCCTGAAGAGCTCCCCCAACCCCCATGGCCTCTGAGCTTTACTTAGTCTCTTCCCTTTGTCTAGAATGACATCTCATCCTCAACTGGGGTAGCCAGTGAATTCTAACAGGCCCAAGGGACCAGTGCCATCTTCCCTGCCTTTGGCAGAATAACACTCTGCGCTCACGCCTCTGCCTTTCCAGGGCCACTCCCAGCTTCACTATCCTGTTGAAGTCTGGGGGAAGAAATGTGGGCCCTCTGGTCCTACTCAGACATGTGCCAGTGCGCCATGCTGAGCAAATCTGAGCAGCATGAGTTTAAGGAGAGTCTTGTCCTGTCTGCAGTAAGACAGTACTGTGACATGAAAGTGGTGGGTATGACCCCACCAGGAGAGGGCCTCAGGGCCTGCCCTGGCAATGGGTTTGGTTTCCAACTGAGCCCTGGGAGGTGGGTCCAAGGGAAAGCACCTCACACCCAGCAGCCCCTCCTTCCCTCCAACAGCTGGGGCCCTCAGCATACTCTTGGGGACCAGGACTGTCCTTTGCCTGCTCTGAGAAGCCTCCTCCCCAACAGTGCTCAGGTTGCAGAAGCCTCATGGAGCGGAAGAATCAGACCAACCTGCGGGTGCTGTGCACAGTCTACTCCATCGTACAGAGGGAGACGTACAAGTTCTGCTGGCAGTGCCTGTGGGCCTGGAAACATACATTCTTATATAGCTGTGGCAATGAGGACTGCAGGGATGCCATCCTGCACATCCTGGCCACCTGTGCTACCAAGGCCCTCCCGGGCAGTGAAATAAAAGACTACTCTTCCACCAAGGCCTGCCCCACGTGCAGGCTGCTCATCCAGCACAAAGAGAAATGCAAGTATGTTGTCTGCCTGCAGTGCCATGTGGAGTTCTGCTTCGCCTGTCTGGAGATGGCTGCCAGGTCTGCCAGGTCTGGGAGCTGGTATAAGCGGTATGCCAAGCTCCTGGCCCCATGGCAAAGTCATGTTCCTGTGTGGAACCAGCAACCATAGAAATCACCACTGGAAAACGCTGTTTTTAGGGTGATCTAGAAATCACCAAAATCTCCCATTTCCCAGCAGCCGTGAGATAATGATAACAGTTGTGTGATTCTGTGAGTGGTGTTGGGCCCAGACAAGGCTTTGTGCACCCATCTCCATCCTTCCTGCCTCAGCCTGAAATGTCCTTCTGCTGCTTTGTGTTACCAGTTTTTTCAGAAATAGAGCTGTTATAACCAGTTCCTTAATCTGTGATTGATACACAAACATATGAGCATGTAGACACCATTCATGAGAGTCAGAGGTCCAGGGAACTACAGGGAGGGTGGCATATTAGTGGCTATCTGAGTGAATAAGGGAGAAACTGAATTACTGTTTCAAATAGAAGGAAAATTACAAAGCACCAGATCCTTAACTACAGATCACTGATTGGATGGATGGATGGATAGTTAGATGGATAGATGGATGGGTAGAGGGATTGGTGGATGGGTGCATAGGTGGGTGGATGGATGATTATATGGATAGGTGGGTGGAAAGAAGGATGGTTAGGTGGGGAGATGGAAACAGAGATAGATATGGGAGTGAAAGATAGAAGAGAGAGGGTAGGAGAGAGGGGAAAAGAAAGGAAGGGAGGGAAGCATGGAGGAGAAAAGGGAGGGAGGAAGGGAAGGAGGACAAAAAGAAATGCACACAGTGTCTGTCTCCACAGACTCAGGTCAATGAAAAGAAACACTCAGAAACACTTGCACAGAGCTGCATGTTCTACTGAGACACACATGAGCTTGGTGGGGAGGCAGTTACCTAAAAAAGTTGAGACGTTCCCTGGTCACTGATGTTTGGAGCTCTTTGCTCCCTGAGGTCCCTTTGGGTGAGATCCAAGACTCCTGAGGATGTCTGACTGGGCCTGAATGAAGGGGGAAGGTCAAGTGGGATGAAGACCAGGAGCAGAGTCCAGAGCAGAGAACTGAAAGACCAGGTTCCCCAAGGCTTCATGAGGACAGGTGAAGGCCAATGTCTGGGCCGGTACCAGGAGCCTTCTCCTCTCACCCTCTCCAGCCTCTCTGAGCTGTGTGCTCTGGAAGCCCCCTTTAGGACAGCACCCAGCTGACTTGTCCTGCACCTCTTCTTTGGAGGCCCCTCCTGGGTGCTCCCTACCCTGACCTGACCACTCACCAGAAGTAATTTCCTACACTCATGGGACCATGGAAGAGTCAATGGTTACTGCAGAGCACTGACTACACCAGTCCATTTTGGTCTCTAGCACAGGGTACCAGAGTACTGATGCTCCCTGAAGGTGGTGGAAGAGGTGTTGCTGGGGCGGGCTGGATCCAGAGGGTGCCAGAACCTGTTTTCCTTGGCTGTGGAAAAAGGTCCCTTCCCCTGGAGAGATAGACTGAAGATGACCTGGTGGGGGCCCCTGCTCTGACAAGTATTGAGGTACCTTGTCTTCTCCCCCACCTTTGAATGGGTATCTGAAGAACCAAGGGCAGAGCCAGCTGTGGATGGGTGTGGGAGGCCCTGAGTTAGGCGGCGGGTCTAGGAGGGACACTGAGCTCTTGAAAGAGGTGTGAATTAGCTGGGCTCGGTGGCTCAGCCTGTAATCCCGCGCCTTTGGGAGGCTGAGGTGAGTGGATTGTCTGAGCCCGCAAGTTCGAGACCCGCCTGGGTAGCAAGACCTCATCTCTACAATAAATCAAAAAATCAGCCAGGCGTGGTAGCGCATGCCTGTAATTCCAGCTACTTGGAAGGCTGAGGCGGAAGGATCGCTGGAGCCCAGCAGGCAAGGCTGCAGTGACCGGGAGCGGCCACTGCACTCCAGTCTGGGCGACAGTGAGACTCCAACTCAAAAAAAAAAAAAAAAAAGAAAGAGTTGTGAATTACCCCTCAGGGTCTTGGCTAGCTGAGAGTGAAGGGCCTGTGCCTTGTGGCTTATGGCTCCCTGGCCTGCACAAGGAGAGACCTGGGCCCCTGACAGCTCTGACAGAAGACAAATCCTGTCCCTTCTCAGGTGGCATGTGTCCATGGGGACATTTTATCCACCCCTGCCCCACCCTTCATGTGTCTTCACAGCTTAGCCACCCCATCTAGAAAGCCCTTATACAAAATGACAGACAGGGAGGGAAAAAGTGAAACTGGAGACCCCCAGCTGGTAGAATGGGAGTACACTGACTAATATACCAGGCAGGTCCCACCTGGTACCTCATGCTGTCCATGGCAGGGTCAGGCCATCAAGGCAACCCCAGGCAAGCAAGAAGGCAGGAAAGCAGTGGCCCTGGTGAGCAGGTCCTGAGCTAAGTGACCCCCCCAGAATACTTCCCAACCTTTGTCCTGGTCTACATCTCTTGTGCAGTCCCGAGGGTGGGTCTGGGGCTTGCCCTGCCCTGTGGTATGAAGAACTGGAAGGAGGTGCCATCTGCCCATAGGGGCCCAAGAGGCAACAAAGAACAGTCCTCACTTCCCATCCTGCCTGTCTGCACTGAGGAGCCCATGGGTTGGGGGCTCAGTTGGTAACCTCCCGCAGGTCAGCTGCCCCTCCTCACCCTGGTCCTATTCAAGCACTTCAGGGTACGAAGTGGGTGTGTGAGTCATGCTGGACTGAAACAGCCAAGCCCTGGTATATTAGTCAGCGTTCTCCAGAGAAAGAGAACCAGTGGGAGATATAGATACATGGAGATATTTAGGGGAATAAACCCATGTGATTATGGAGGTCGAGAAGTCCCACAACTGCTTTTATGCAATTCAGTCCAAGTCCAAAGGCCTGGAGATTGAGGGGACAGGGGACAGTGGTGTAAATCCCAGAGTACAAAGGCCAGAGCACCAGAAACTCCAATGTCCAAGGGAAGAAGGAGATGAATGTCTCACCTCAAGAAGAGAGAGAAGACTTCTCCTTTCTCTGGGTGAACTGGATAGTACTTGCCTACATTGGTGAGAGTAGGTCTTCTTCATTCAGTCTAGACCCAAATGCTCATCTCTTCAGCAACAGCTTCACAGTCACACCCAGAAGTAGTGCTTCACTGGTGATCTGGGCATCCCTTAGCCCAGTCAGGCTGACATATTAAATTACTTATCACAAATCTACCCTTTGTCAACTTGGCACCCACACGTATCTCCTGAAAGTATACTTAATCTCTCAATAAAGACAACAACTAAGTCCTATTTCACTTAATGGTACACAAGTTTCCTGGGCACAATGGAAAATGCACTAATCTTGTCCCCAGAGGAGGAAACAAAGTCCTTCAGTGATGTTTCCTCTTCTGATATCCTGTGACATACATACTATAATGAAAAAATAACAATACTTTAATATGTTAATCCATCTTATGTTAAATAATAGGATAAGAGAAGGCAGAAAACACATGTATCTGGTTCTTGTATGTATACACTCACAAATGTCTCCTTACAAAACTAGATGGAAACAGTTCTGGCAATCACAGCCCCCTTGCTGTCACTGGTCATGAGGTAGCTGGTATTTATACCCATCTTCTCTTCTTCCCATTCTGAGTTATATTTGCTTTCAGCAAGCACCCCAAGGAGTCATGACTGGAGGTGGATAGAGGAAGAACTCTGTTTTAGTATTAAGGTGGGGGCAGCACAATGACTGGTTGAGGTGACCTGTTCTACCAGACCATAAAGGGACCCCTATGAAGGGACCCCCCAAGCTCACTCACTAGCACCCTTGCAGTGAGACTGCAAATCCTAAATGGGTCCACAATTTTCCAGTTTAGTCTTTTCTAGGAGGGAGCATGACCCAGGGGTCTCCAAGTTTCCTATCTTTAAGGTGAAGGAGAGGAGGAAGAGACAAGGGATTTCCAGTCCTGTCCATACAGTGTGGCCCTGAGTTCCCAGCACTTCCAGCCCTGTGAGAGTTGGCCATTCCTGAGTCTCTCAAGGGAGAGGTCCAGCAGAATGTGGGGCCATTATGCTTCATGATTGCAGGCCTTGTGGGGGCATCTTGTGGGCCCTGTGTCTCCTACTCATGGGGACCCAGGTCCCTAGTACCACAAGCCTCTCATTTAGGTGACAATAGATAGTCCAATCTCTTTCTCAGGTAGAGGGTACTTCCTCCACACTGAGGGAACAGGATGACACTGGGCAGGTGTAGACAAAGTGCCAGTTTGGAGACCACTCAGTCAGTCCAGGATCAGGCTGGACCAGAGCCTGATCTCAAAGCAAGGGTGAGGCAGCTGGGAAAGGTGTCCAGTTGTCTTAAAAGTCAGTTTTCCTCTCACTCCCAGTGGTCTGGGAGGACTAAGACCCTGGGGCAGCCCTGAGTGGTCCTCTTGTGGAAGGGAGACCTGTATGTCGGTGACCAGCACTGACCAAGGGTGGGTTAGGACCCACACCAGAGAATCTGGACGGCGAGAAGAGACTACTCGGAGGCAGTTCTTCT